>NC_048566.1:31515347-31667847 GCF_013265735.2 Oncorhynchus mykiss
TTAACATTTATCTTGGCTCTTTAGAAGTGAAAGAATGAATTGTTTCTGGCGTAAGGTAGCCTACAGGGCTAGTTTTGATATCACAGCTGGGAGTTTGAGGACTTCGCTTTGTGTGATTATACAAAGGGTTGTGTGTGAAAGCGAGTGTGTGTTTCAAACTCATTCAAGCTGTCCTCACTAGTCGAAGCACATGTTTTACACCGGGCGGATTGACCGGCTGGCCCTGTTGCTGAGTTCACTTGTTTTAAAAAGGCACGCACGCAGATGCTCGGTCTCGCACACACAAACACACACACACACACACACACATTCAAATGCCGTCGGTCTCTCATTCTCTTACACAAAACAACAGGCAAAGGTCCAAACCTGCAACACATCCACACAGACATACATCCACACAGACATACATCCACACAGGCATACATCCACACAGACACACAGTGTCAACAACATAGTGAAGTACAGAGCAGCAGTTTTTACACACAGACATACTAAAGTGCTTAGTGAGCATACTCGGACGATGCTCTGTCATTGGTCATTGGGATAGTGTGTGTCAGTGGACAGTATTTAGTCTCTCTCCATACGGTTTCCATATTTAGACTGAGACCTCTAATCACACAGGACTTTTCTCTAGTCATTTTAGCACACACACTCCCCTGGCCTGTCATTAACAGCTCACACTCACCTTCCAGGCTGCACGTGCACACACACACACACACACACACACGTAAACCCATGAATACAGGATACACACGCTCTCTGTCCAGAAACTAAATACCACTGGTCCATTCGGTGATCCCTTGTCTTGACTATCTTTTTGTTCTGTCTTCCCAAAGAGACACAAGACCTGATTAGCAAGTCAATGCTTGTAACACAATAGTGGACATCTAACAAGACAACTAAAATGTGCTTATGTTCCTTTATATAGTGTTAAATCCCCCCACTAATCAGAAAACGCATCAGCTTTTTATAATCCCTCAACTTGAAAGCTAGTTATTCACCCTAGTGAGATACCTGGATGTGTGTGTGTGTGTGTGTGTGTGTGTGTGTGTGTGTGTGTGTGTGTGTGTGTGTGTGTGTGTGTACTTGCTCAATCACTCATGCATTGTCTATCTGTTTGTGTGCGAGACAAAAACAAGGACATCAAATCTAAGCCAGACACAACATTGCAGATCCTGGCTACAAATTAGCATCAAACAGAGAGAGACACTGGAAAACACAAACCCAAACACACACAAACGCCACTCCCAGACCAGAGGTTAGACAAGGTAAGGGACGATCAGTTTGGGGTACACCGCAGTATTTCTCAACTATGGTTTTCAGGAGAGCCCATGGCTGCATGTTTGTGTTCTATCCTAGCACAAACGCATCTCATTTAACTAACCAATGGCTTCAGGATTAACCAAGTGGCTGAAGCAGATAAGCTGGGCTAGAACAAAATGAATGTCCAACCTCTGGCATTCTTGAAGACCATTGAGAAACATCTGTATAGGATGAGAGGCTCTCCCTCTCCAACACGGCATCATAACAGACTTCATACAATCTAAACGGTGTCACTTGAATAAGGTTCTCTCTCTCCCTCCCTTCCCTCCTCTACTGTGTGGTGGTTTGGTTTACGTAAGTCCATATGACTTATCCCCTCCACTTAGCACTGCGATCACGTTTCCTGAAAGTGGACTCTGCTGACATGTTTCTGACCCCTGAAATGGGGAGTGAGTGTGTGTGTGTGTGTGTGTGTGTGTGTGTGTGTGTGTGTGTGTGTGTGTGTGTGTGTGTGTGTGTGTGTGTGTGCTGGTTGGGCTCCACTGGGGCACATTAGCAAGGCTCTGACATGTGCAGAACTCTGTGGCTGGATTAATATTTAAATAAATCTATCAATATATCCATGTTGTGTGGAAGTCTCTGTGGAAATATATATCAAACATATATATGAATGACATAAAACAGAAATAGGCATTTACAGTCGCCTTGGGAGAAAGGGGGAGGCTAATTCAGGGAAACACTAGGATGCCAATAGTAGAGAGCGAAAGGAAGGGAAGGGGCATGGGAGGGAGGGAGTGTGTGTGTGTGTGTGTGTGTGTGTGTGTGTGTGTGTGTGTGTGTGTGTGTGTGTGTGTGTGTGTGTGTGTGTGTGTGTGTGTGTGAGAGAGAGAGACAGAGAGAGAGAGATGAAAGTTAGTAAAATACCCCCTCAAATATTCACAGTCCACACACACAAACCTCCCAAGGGGTCACAGAGGAAGCCATACATTTGAAGCAGTCCAGACCAGTGACCCGAGTAACCAGTCTACCTTTGGCAGACACACACGCACAAACATATACACACACACACTAACACAAGCCAGCCATTAGATGGAAATTAGGGCCTTGGTCCTGGTCCTGTAGCTGGATTACAAACACTACTAGAAGCATGATGCTACAAATGCTAATGAAATGTCAATGTAAGAAATGCTAATGCTACCATGATGCTAACGAGGCTAATGATCACCATCAGTAAAATGACTTACCATTTCCCTCCTCCCTTTCTAATGCTAATCCCGAGGAACGCCACAGTGAGGGCATTGTCCTGCTACCTCTCCCCTCCCAACACACACATATAACCATGCATCACACACACTGAAATTTATACGCATGCTCACAGACCTCGGCCATGTCTCGACATCCCTCAAACACAGCCCTATTTGAACGTTTGCTTTTCTCTCAATGGTCTTCTTTGAACAGGCCACGCTGAGTAAATAGAAGAAAAAAAGAAAATGAAGGAGAGAAAAAAACGAGGGGAACTCTGGGAATTTACTGCAACAAGATAAAT
The DNA here is from genome assembly GCF_013265735.2 of Oncorhynchus mykiss. Taxonomy (NCBI): domain Eukaryota; kingdom Metazoa; phylum Chordata; class Actinopteri; order Salmoniformes; family Salmonidae; genus Oncorhynchus; species Oncorhynchus mykiss. The sequence goes on from NC_048566.1 coordinate 31,518,157, forward strand.
ATCCTAGCCGTGGCGTCGCGACACACACACGCCTTCTCCCACTGATTACAGAGTAAATATCTGTAATCTTATAAAAACGGGCATTGTCTGAGGGCGGAAGCGGCAGACACACTGCAAAGAGAGCGCAGCGGCAGGACATGTTGACTTTGGAGAAAGCGCTATTGGAGAAGTGATCAGTCACACACAAGTATGCACCCACACATATATACACAAGCAAACATACGCACAGATGCATGTACAAAAATGCACAGGCACATACTGCACTGTACAAACATTATGCAGAACCTTTTCCAGAATATGATTATGTGCAAGTCCACACACACTCCCACACGTTGCGATAGCAGTTCAGTCTATATCTTCAACAAATATGATTCAGATTATCACTCATGAATAAATGCTATGTAGTACATTTCCACCATTGGCCATAAGCCTGTTGGAATGCTGTGTGTGTGTGTGTGTCTGGGCTCATGAAACAGACACACCCATTCATTTCATGCACTGGGGCCAAAGAAGATAAATCAGTAGAATTATCAACATGCAGTGTCGCGTGAACCAGGCTGCTGCAGCCAACGTACTTAGCGGTCTTTACAGACCACAGGGTTAGACTAGCCTTTATACACACACACACACACGCACCTGCAACAAGTGACCAGCATCCAAAATCATAACCATAAACATACATGTTAAGCAACGGAATTGTCTCATATGAGCAAAACACTTCAGTCAGTACAGGACAGTAATAGTGAGTTCCTCTGTCCCTGTAGATAAAGCCCCAGGCAGGGTTTGTTGCTGTTTCTTTGTCCTCTGCCACTGTCTATCTCCCTGCTGTCTACAACAGGTCTCCCCAAGCTGGCAGCCAGAGACAGATAGGGACTGTGTGTGTGTGTGTGTGTGTGTGTGTGTGTGTGTGTGTGTGTGTGTGTGTATATATATATATATATATATCACAAGAGAAGAGATGGAGAATGCTGCCAGCCACTGGCACCGTGTGTGTATGTGTGTGTGTGTGTGTGTGTGTGTCTACCAGGAGAGAGGAAGGTGGTGTGGGTTCACCTACGGTACAGAAGCACTTCACTTTCATGACATCACTCACAATCCCTTGTGTTCCCTTAGGAAGTCAGAGAGGACTGTCGTGATGGAGCTAACAGGTACACAGGTGAATGAGGTAAGTCAGTGAGGACTGTCGTGATGGAGCTAACAGGTACACAGGTGAATGAGGTAAGTCAGAGAGGACTGTCGTGATGGAGCTAACAGGTACACAGGTGAATGAGGTAAGTCAGAGAGGACTGTCGTGATGGAGCTAACAGGTACACAGGTGAATGAGGTAAGTCAGTGAGGACTGTCGTGATGGAGCTAACAGGTACACAGGTGAATGAGGTAAGTCAACGAGGTAAATGATGTACAGCTTTAACACAAGAGGTCTGTTGATACATATGTACATGGACTCATTTGGTAAATCATCTCTGTGTGCAAAATTCAGAAAAACACTATACACACACAGTTCAAATGTTTGATTACGCACGCAGACACACATACACGCATACATACACAATCTACTGAAGGCTATCCAGCAGTATATATTTTCAGAATCACAGTCATTGACCCGTTTCCAAAGCATCTCTGGTCCTGCCATTGAATTCCCGGAATCAAGAGGAGAGGGCCGTGACACGGAAAGCTGAGTGCTAGCTGAGCGAGAGAAAACACTGCTAGTGCCAACACTGGTGTGTGTGTGTGTGTGTGAGGTTTATACACTTCTACTTCAATGTCACACTTCAGTGTTAATATGACTAAAATATAACACTTACAATATGATAACAAAAATATATAATATAATATAAACAGTGTATAGTGAGAGTGAGCGAAGTATGACTGGAGGACAAGGGCCTCCTGGAGATCAGGGGGTTTAGTGGTGCCTGGAGCCCAGCTCTGTGGGACAGACATCAGGGTGAGACATCCCCAAAAGACCCCCAATAATGAGCCTCTGTGGGCCTGGGGATAATGAGCACCTGTGATGGAGGCGAGGGTGTGTGTGTATGCTCGTCTGTCCGTCCGTGCGTGCTTGCCGATGTACAGGAGTGTGTGTGAGTGCTTCTCACTTTAATTACACCGTGTATATAATCCCGTTAGCTGGTGGCTAACCTCTGAGAGGCTAATAACAAAGGACCAGTGGGAGAAGGCATGCTCCATTACAGTGTGGAATCCCCTCTCCACTCAGGCCGCTAAGAGCCACTCAGCAGACACAATGAGATTAGGGTTCTAAATCTGTGGAACACAGAGGAACACTGGGACTGTGGCATGTGCTAAACCCTCCCTCGCTGAGAGGAGAAATGACATTCTTTAGCCGGAGAGGAAAAACTAACTTGGGGATAATGACATAGATGTAGAGTTGACAGAATGGAGTGGGAAAATGGCCCGGTTTAGTTTAAGTGCAGGGAAAATCGAAAGCATAGAATGTACTGGAGAAATGATAGCCGTTGAGTGTAGGGAACCTGGATTAATTCAATTTTGTCATTATAGCACATGGAAATGACTCTGGTTTAATGGCATGCTGTAGAACTAGACTGTATAGAATAGACTGGAAATGACACATTCCTTGATTAATAAAGCCCAGGGGGAAAGACAATGGGCTAATCTCTATTGGACTAATCTCTACGATACTTAATGGACCAGCCAATATGGCGAGCTAATTGAATGGCTGCTGTGTTCTTAGCAACAGTGTAGAATGAGAGAATGTGATGTGGTAAGCAATAAGGGACTGAACATTCTAAAATATCCAGATAGCCCCGAGAAAGATATTCAACTGGCTATCCTACTATGTAATTCTGTATGGTGATGTCCATCTATGTTCTAACAGGTGTTGCATAGTCACATGCAATGGCACAAAGAAACAGATTCTAAATGAAAACAACAGAACTGGATTGACTGACACTTCCCTGATTTCATCTCATGTGGTCATGAAGGAAAGGAGATGAGAGGAAGACAGGAATATTTCTCTGTCTCAGTTTCTTTTAGTCTCCCTCTCTCCCTCCCCCCTCGCTCGCTCTCTCCTCACCAGTAATAGACCCAGACATATTTGTGATAAAAGTCCACCACACCCAGGGGAGTCCCACAGACAGAAGCATTACAAGTAGGTACAGTACTGTACACCCCATACCTCCTCTAACCCCCATCTCTATCTGCCTTTGGGCAAACACCTGGGCCTTCTCCATAGGAACAGAGACGATGGTGAGTGTGTGAGGGGATTGTGCAGACTGGCAGAGATGGGCTTTGCTGTGGCTCCTCTCAGGGATTTGACATTCTTAGATAAAGCACCCCAGTCCCACGCCCTCTCCTCTCTCCCTCCTGCTGTGTATGGCCTGAGGGGGCAGGAGACGACACACACACACACACACACACACACCCCCACCCACCCATAATCAGTGTCCCAAATGACACCCTATTGTTTAGTGCACTAAATAGGGAATAGGGTGTTTAGTGCACTAAATAGGGAAAAGGGTGTTTAGTGCACTAAATAGGAAATAGGGTGTTTGGTGCACTAAATAGGGAATTGGGTATTTAGTGCACTAAATAGGGAATAGGGTGTTTAGTGCACTAAATAGGGAATAGGGTGCCATTTAGGAGATACCCTAGTCTGTGTGGCATCCATTATTTTACATCCTAGATATTTCTCTGAGTATTTGGTCACAGACACCACTTATGATAATAAACACTGCCTACTCTAGATTGGGTGTAAGCAAACATTTTGTGCCGCAATCTACCAAAGCCTTTTCCATGACGACATTCTTCTGACCCAACAGGTACTGCCAGAGCCTGATCTCTGTCTGGCCGATCTCTGACTAGCCGATCTCTGTCTGGCCTCTGCTCCATACAGAGGTGTGGGTCTCCAAGACCATTGATATTTCCATCTCATTATATACTTTTTTTAAAATATTGATTTAAATACTATATCAATGAATTGTACACAGAAAAAAGGTATTTATTTATGGGCCTTGCAATGAAAATGTTAAATCCTACAGGAGTCCCCGGATATGCCCATCTTCATACATTTTTACGAGAAGACCATAAGAATGATCTCCCAACAGTAACAAGACTATCTCCACACAACACTGGTTTCAATATGACATCACATTTATAAAGACAGGCTTTTCCAGAGGCTTGACTGTGTCACACACACTCCTCTATATCAGTCACTATCTGTCCCCCACTCTTATACACACACATGCCTATATGTCAGTCAGCTATATGAAAGACAGTCATTCATTGACATGGTAGACATTCATAGAGGAGGGCCCCAGTGACTCCTAAATGTGCATGAGGGGTAGACTGTCTGTTCATTTATCGTGTGTGTGTGTGTGTGTGTGTGTGTGTGTGTGTGTGTGTGTGTTTGAAGGCCAGTTTGAAAGGCAGTCTCTCAGGTGCGGTCTGTGTTTGCATAGCAGATGAAAGGTCAGGGGGACCTGAGGGAGTTCCTCTGTTTCTCCTTTTTTTTTCTGACCCCGGGGTATTTTACTGAGGAAACACACATTTACACATCTCAATGGACACGCACGCAAACACATACACATAGTGCTCAGAGAGAGCCCCAGTCATTTATTGCGAGGGCCTCACGTACACAGTGGGATCTGTGTTTAGTCGTGTTTAGCCATGTTTAGCCGTGTTTAGCGCTCCATTTGGGGACAGATAAATCAGCCGTTGTCTGAGAGAAGCCTCCATTACTGGAACGAGAGGCCCCCAAGCGGTCTGTCAGTCAAAACTAAAGCGTCCCACCTCCTGCTTTTGAATGGCTAATTACAGAGACTCCGCTCAACTCAAACTCAGCTCCCAGACAGCTAGCGCCGCTGCCCGCTAGGATAGCACACTAACGCTAACACGGTAGCCATTTTACCTGAGATAAACAGCAAATATTTTTTTTAAACGGCTTGCCGGGCATTCCCCCTCACTCAGCCCACCCTCCTTCCCCTCTGCATCCCCCCCACCCAGAAATGTCTTTCCCGGTCCCGAGTGACAGCAGTGTGCTTTCGCTCAGAGATCAACAGCAGAGGAGAAAAACAGGAATGCTAAGGCTAGGCTAAGATAGCCCCCTGGCTAACCTCTCCATACCTGACACAGATTAATCAAACAGAGAGTTAAAGGGTGAGCCAGGCTGAACTATAAACTGTGGGGCCAGGATGAGTAATGTTTTTTTAAGTAGTGAGAATAAAAAGTGGAGGAAACAGACACCTCTGGCCAGCTCACATACACATTATAGAGCAGGCCGCATCTGGCCTTCATGAATAAAATATAGGAGGAAGAGATGAAGAAATAATGAACAAAGGAAATATTATCCCCCTCTATATGAATGTACACTAGACCAGAAAAATCACACAGGCCTCTCACAGTATCTCTGTTCTCTCGATGACAAACAACATGCACAAACATTAATGAGGGGAAGTCCCCTAACCGACAGCCCAGCCTGGCCACAGATAAGATGCATAATATTTACCAATCTGACATTTGATGATGCTGCACTTAATTCATCCAAAGTACACATGTACCTCATCTACCACTTGCTGAGTCTCTGGGTCCACAGACTACTTTCTTGGTTTCCATAATATTAGGCAAATTTGTCATTTGAGTGTACTATCCCTGACTCAGCACAATAAGACACGTACTGTAGCTAAAAACAACTTTTAACCCCACCATCCTTTACAAACACATTTGGCATGTCAAATGATGAAGACTCTTGACTGACAACCCTTGAGTAATAACCCCTAACTAAAGCGCTGAGTTCGTGAGAACCACCATAGCTCACAGACCTTCAGAAGGGCCATATACCCACCCAGAGATATGAATAATTCATTTGACGCGTGCATCACTCTTCCCAGTAGACCGTGGATAGCGTCCATTATGTGGTGCGTGTATACATTACAGCACGTATAAAGTGTCAGAAGCTTCCGGAATCAACGGTGGGTGGCAGGCGCTGGCGGGAAGCGGAGGCAGGAAGGGATGGACTGACTGACACCGGAGCACATTAGACAGACTAGAGAGTAATACTGTATAGAGAAAATCACTCAGGGCTCTAGTAATGCTAGGGGACAGGCAGCAGCGCTGGGACAGCATCAACTAGCATTAGCGGCATAAAGAGACACTGATATATTAATAGCATTAGCTGGCACTGGGACATGCAGTGCATTTAGACTGATATCTGCCAAGAACAGTATTGTCAAAACGGTATACTTTAGAAACAAAAATGTAATTTTAATATTCTATTATCTGAACAGATGTTAGTATTCGAATACTTGCAAGAGTATTCATGTAGATGGAATTGAAATTATGGAATTAAGTTAGTTAAATGAGAAGGACCAATCTGCATATAGTTGTTGTAGATAAGGAGAGAAAGCACAGCAACATTTCCTCAATGAATCTAGGTAGCGAGCTACCTACTGTAGCTGGCTAACATAGCTGGCTAACATAGCTGGCATCTTTACGTCAATTTGATGCAGTATGGCATCTATAAGTTTATCTAATTAGCTTGAGCCTGTATGGCTTCCCTCGCTCTTCCTCTCTCTCGCTCCGGTGTCAAACTCACCGGGAAGAACCTCTCCTCCCAAGACCTAGCAGCTGCGCAGCAAGCAGGTTATCAAGTTTAATAAAAAACATTTTAAACACATGCATTTCGACTATCCGAATATCACCCCTAAAAACGTTCATGTTATTATTTGAATAGTGAAAGTATTTAAAAGTACCCATCCCTAATCATAGTAACCAAAATGTAGCCTATTAATAGCTGGATATAGAGACCTAAAGGGCCTGCATGACCCCCAATGAATTGAAAAACTACACCATGTCCGGGCCAGTAGAAATTCAGTTTGGGACAGTAGATTTTTGGCCAACTAGGCCAGTGAGAAAAAAAAGGGAATGATGGACCCTTCGCCAGCAACAAAACTGATCCCAGTTTGTAAGGTAAGTGTCCCTTTAAAACTGTACCAGTTTTGAACCTTGTGGTGATGGTATGAGTACACCTCGTATTGGACCTTATGGGGAGTGCATCTACAGTGTGAGCTCTGTATGGTTCTACTCAGATAGGAGTAATGGTTAAGTACTGAATCATTAAATATCTAATGATGTCATGATGTCACCCACTCCCAGAGCCGTAAGAGAGCTAATGAACAGCGTTAAAGAGTGCCTCACCAAACGAGCCCCTACTGTAAACAGTGACGGCAAGGGACCATCACTTTTCAACGTCAGACAGTCTACACCACTCAAAATTCACACGCGCACTCACAAACGCGCGCTCACACACACACACACACACACACACACACACACACACACACACACACACACACACACACACACACACACACACACACACACACACACACACACACACACACTAATACAGTAATCCACACACAGTTGGAACTCATCAGTCGACACACACATCATCACACACTCACAATGGGAACTTCAAATCAAGGCAAACAGACACACACACACACACACTATAATGACACCACAAACACACTGACCCACACTTCCAACCATACAGAAGTTTGTAAATGAGGTTTCTTTGTTTAATCATAATTTAAAAAGGAAGGCTCCAGCAACAATCACCCTGACCTCAGAACCTGAGAAAAATACTGAGAGAATGTACACACACACACACACACACACACACACACACAGCAAGAAAGAGACACAAATGCTCCCACATTCTTATTACAGCCCGTCTACCGAGTTAGTAAATAATGTCTAATCGGGTGATAAGGCGCCCTTAGACGACAGAGATAGATGGGTGTGTATGTGTGTCTGTACGCATGTATACACTACCGGTCAAAAGTTTTAGAACACCTACTCATTCAAGGGTTTTTCTTTATTTTAATATTTTCTACATTGTAGAATAACAGTGAAGACATCAAACCTATGAAATTACACATATGGAATCACGTAGTAACCAAAAAAGTGATTCTTCAAATAGCCACCCTTTGCCTTGATGACAGCTTTGCACACCCTTGGCATTCTCTCAACCAGCTTCACCTGGAATACTTTTCCAACAGTCTTGAAGGAGATCCCACATATGCTCAGCACTTGTTGGCTGCTTTTCCTTCACTCTGCGGTCCGACTCAACCCAAATCATCTCAATTTGGTTGAAGTCGAGGGATTGTGGAGGCCAGGTCATCTGATGCAGTGCTCCATCACTCTCCTTCTTGGTAAAATAGCCATTACACAGCCTGGAGGTGTGTTGGGTCATTGTCCTGTTGAAAAACAAAAAATAGTCCCACTAAGCGCAAACCAGATGGGATGGCATGTCGCTGCAGAGTGCTGTGGAACCCATGCTGGCTAAGTGCATCTTGAATTCTAAATAAATCACAGACAGTGTCACCAGCAAAGCACCCCCACACCATAACACCTCCTCCTCCATGCTTTACGGTGGGAAATACACAAGCGGAGATCATCCGTTCACCCGTACCACGTCTCACAAAGACACAGCAGTTGGAACCAAAAATCTCCAATTTGGACTCCAGACCAAAGGACAAATTTCCACCGGTCTTATGTCCATTGCTCGTGTTTCTTGGCCCAAGCAAGTCTTCTTCTTATTGGTGTCCTTTAGTAGTGGTTTCTTTGCAGCAATTCGACCATGAAGGCCTGATTCACACAGTATCCTCTGAACAGTTGATGTTGAGATGTGTCTGTTACTTGAACTCTGTGAAGCATTTATTTGGGCTGCAAATTCTGAGGTTGGTTACTCAACTGAACTTATCAACTGCAGCAGAGGTAACTCTGGGTCTTCCATTCCTGTGACGGTCCTCATGAGAGCCAGTTTCATCATAGTACTTGAAGGTTTTTGCGACTGTACTTGAAGAAACTTTCAAAGTTCTTGAAATTTTCCGTATTGACTGACCTTAAAGTAATGATGATCTGTCGTTTCACTTTGCTTATATGAGCTGTTCTTGCAATAATATGCACTTGGTCTTTTACCAGATAGGGCTATCGTCTGTATACCCCGCCCCCTACCTTGTCACAACAGAACTGATTGGCTCAAACGCATTAAAAAGGAAAGAAATTCCACAAATTAACTTTTAAGAAGGCACACCTGTTAATTGAAATGCATTCCAGGTGACTACCTCATGAAGCTGGTTGAGAGAATGCAAAGAGTGTGCAAAGCTGTCATCAAGGCAAAGGGTGGCTATTTGAAGAATATCAAATATATTTGGATTTGTTTAACACTTTTTTGGTTACTACATGATTCCATGTGTTATTATTATAGTTTTGATGTCTTCACTAGTATTCTACAATGTAGAAAATAGTTAAAAACAAAGAAAAACCCTTGAATGAGTAGGTGTTCTAAAACTTTTGACCAGTAGTGTATGTCTTTGTGTTTATGTGCTTACAGTATATGTGTATGTGCACCTGCATAAGCATGGGTGTGTATGTTTGTGTATTCCTGTCTGTGTGTGTGGTCATGGCATTGTGTGTGTGTGTATTCCTGTCTGTGTGTGTGGTCATGGCATTGTGTGTGTGTGTATTCCTGTGTGTGTGTGGTTATGGAAGTTTGTTTGTCTGCTATAAGTATACCATAGGGTGGGAGCTAGCTCCTTAGTAGCAGCAGGAAGTGCATAAATCAGCAGTGTAGGCCCATCACTCTGTAAATCAACACTAGTGCACTCATTACTCTCTGTGTGTGTGTGTGTGTGTGTGTGTGTGTGTGTGTGTGTGTGTGTGTAAATCACCATACGGTGTGAGGTAGGGGAAAATCAACACCTCCAAAAAAAAAAGAGAGGGAAGAAGGGAGGGGAGAGACTCTCCTTTCATCATGTTTCTAAATGCTATGTGCATGCCTGAGAGTGTCCTGGTCTACTGTGTGTGTGTCTGACCTGGCGGTAGGTGCCCTCCATCAGAGTGTCTAGGTTCTTTAGGGGGGCGGGGGTCTTGTCTTTGAAGCGGGTCAGGAGACGGCGTTGGGTGGCTCTGGACCGCCCGCTCTGACAGGAGGTCCTGGTACTTCTCTGCACTCACACGCAGCTACACGCACGCACGCACACACACACACACACCACACACACAAAGAATGTTTTTCTAACACTGCAGGTAAAAGCTGTACCTACAAACACAACACATGAATGTACAGTGTGGACTCTAGTGGTGGGATGTCAGGCAGAGATATGGTATGGGTTCCCTACCACACACATTCTGTCTCTGAGGTTCTCAGGGGCCAGTATAGTGGGGTCTCCATCGGTGAAATGTCAGGCAGAGATATGGGATGGGTTCCCTACCACACACACTCTGTCTCTGAGATTCTCAGGGGCCAGTATAGTGGGGTCTCCATCGGTGAAATGTCAGGCAGAGATATGGTATGGGTTCCCTACCACACACACTCTGTCTCTGAGGTTCTCAGGGGCCAGTATAGTGGGGTCTCCATCGGTGGGATGTCAGACAGAGATATGGCAGCTTATCTCTCCTCAGGACGCCAGCCAAGTTGAACAGAGCACATCACATTGTTCTTTATCTGCCCACAGAGCAGCACACACACACACACACACACACACAATCTTCATGCATCTAATCTGGAACAGGGGTCCTGTGCAGTAGGAGACGCCATGCCCAGGTCCAGATAATGACTGATAGTCAGAGCTGCTTCCCAGGGCTGAGACCTGCTCACCAACAGCAGGTAGACTAGATTCCCACACACACTATCAACAGCATCAATACATACCACTCACTCTCCATTCCAGGGCAAATACATGCCACTCACTTTCGTGCAGTTGACACTATCGAAGACAAGCAGACTTAAAACTTAACCACTATTCTCACAGAACACCACTCTCCCACTATCCCTGGGTGTACAGGGAACCAGTGGAGAACAGGTCATGTAGATGTCTATGGTACAGACCAGGTTCTGGGGTGACTCAGGTAGATCTCTATGGTCTGTTACCTGGGAAGACCTCGCTGAGGTAGACGGGCGGTTTGTTGGTATCCACGGTGATCTTGTACTTGCCGTTCTTGGAGGGGGCAGAGGGGCAGCAGACTAGACGGAGGGGCAGGGAGAACTTACACTGGGCCACCCTCGGGATGCCTGAGGGTGAATGTGAGGAGGTTTTGTGAAACGTGCAGCTCCTTAAAAATTGGAGAGACAAATCTTTGAATGAGTCAATGTGCTCTATCACGGGTGCGTGTGTGGTTAAGACATGGCTCTGATGGAGCGGTTGCGTGTGTGGTTAAGACATGGCTCTGATGGAGCGGTTGCGTGTGTGGTTAAGACATGGCTCTGATGGAGCGGGTGCGTGTGTGGTTAAGACATGGCTTTGATGGAGCGGTTGCGTGTGTGGTTAAGACATGGCTCTGATGGAACGGGTGTGTGTGTGGTTAAGACATGGCTCTGATGGAGCGGTTGCGTGTGTGGTTAAGACATGGCTCTGATGGAACGGGTGTGTGTGTGGTTAAGACATGGCTCTGATGGAACGGGTGTGTGTGTGGTTAAGACATGGCTCTGATGGAACGGGTGTGTGTGTGGTTAAGACATGGCTCTGATGGAACGGGTGTGTGTGTGGTTAAGACATGGCTCTGATGGAACGGGTGTGTGTGTGGTTAAGACATGGCTCTGATGGAACGGGTGTGTGTGTGGTTAAGACATGGCTCTGATGGAACGGGTGTGTGTGTGGTTAAGACATGGCTCTGATGGAACGGGTGTGTGTGTGGTTAAGACATGGCTCTGATGGAACGGGTGCGTGTGTGGTTAAGACATGGCTCTGATGGAACGGTGAATTGAATTCTCAAGAATCCGCTCTAATAGCTCAGACACACCGGTAGGATTGTCAAACGTTTACCTGCCGACAGTACTTAGCACCTCTGAAGATAGTGTCGGCAGTCAATCTCGTTTGTGTTCACACGGCAAAGACCTTGAAGTCGTTAGCCAGAGCCTTGTTAAAATACTCCAAACCAGAAGGTGGCAGTAGCGTTGTTTGATAATGTATGTCTGTGTGTGTTGCTTATGGTTTCCAATGTTAGCTAGCTAGCTAGCTGTGTTAATGTTGCCATTTTTGTAGAACGCCCTTGTTAATACTAGCCAGATGGCCACAGCTAGATAACTACCTAGCAATTCACTCTCCAAAATCCCATACTACCAGTGCCAGCCCATAGCCAAATGCTTAGCTAACGTTAGCATATTGCTAGCTAGCACAATATAGCTAGCTAGCCTAGGACACTGCAGTAACTGTGCAGCTAACACAGGCAACTGTTTCATGGAAACTAATCCATTGTGATTTAATTCTAATGTCAATACTATCTACAGTGGTTTGCATTGTGTCTGTGCACTTACCTAGCTGCCATGCCATAGCCTACATTGCATATGAAGTGTGACTGGCTCATGACATTTAACCATGGATGTAGGGAGAAAATGCCCTTTTTTTCATTTTTCTTGTCACTCCTGTTGGCTGTGATAAGTACCTATTGGCAGTCTATTGGAAATGAGATCGTCTGCGTTTCATGCTTAGGAAATGTTCGCTTCAAAATATCCCCAAAGGCAAATTACATCTGATAGAAAATCCCCTTAAAAACACTTTTCCTTCAGACATTTCCTCTTAAACCCCATCACATTCAATAACATGATTGAGATAATTTCATGCATATTCACTACACTGAAGCCAATCTGTGAGTGAGACTCAACACAAACATCTCACATAACCGAGTTGTGGATGTTTTTGGAGGATCTCTGGTTAAGGGAACTCCTAAAACAGCACTGGGGAGCATTACAGGCCGTGGTGGCCAACCATAACTCTTCCAGAGTTGGCTGACGATGCTGAGCTGGCTAGAAGCCTGGCTGGAATAACAGAGAGAGACCGAGAGAGAGCAAGAGACTGCTCAGGGGGAAATTCCCTTTTTACTCTGTTTTCCATCCTTTCACAAGAGAGAAAAGAGAAATAGCGAAAAGTTTGGGAAAGGTGATAAAGAGAGAGAGAAAGAGAGATTAATAGAAAGACAGACGGAAAGGGAAGGAAAGAGAGAAAAGGCGTTCAAGCCGAGGCATAGTGCAGGAGTCGCTCGCTCTCGAGGAAGAGAGCTGAGAGAAAGAAGGAAGAGGAGAATGCGCAGGGTCTTTTCCAGGCCCATCACTGGCCAGTGAGAGTATAATCCTTCCCTGTTATGTCTGGCCAGGTAACCTAAGCCGTGTACTGTAGGGGCTTTACATCGCCCTGGCTCATGTAGCAGCAACCACTAACATATAGGTGCAAAATCACAGCCTTAGGGACTCAGAGTATAGACAAGGTGTTCTCCCTACTTCCCTCTCTTCAGTTATCCTTCCCTCACTTCTTTTTCCCCCTTTTCTTTACTCTGTCTCTCACTCTAACCTTCTCTTTCCCTCTTTTTTTTTGTCATTGTGTTTTTCTATAGAGTAACCTGTAGATGTGGCTTTTTAAAAGCATCTTTAAACTGTGCAAACTCATCTTGAGGCTACTGAAGGGTGTCGAATCGAGAGGACGTTTGACCACAGTCACACTGTTGGCCCATAGACTCTTAGAATATTAATGTGATGGTTAAACAATATTCAAATGCTTTCAATGGGCAACTAAACCCAATTGCTGCAGGATCAGCTAAACTAAATGTCCTGCCATCAATGAGGGGTGTGGTCGAAAGAAACGGGGGGGGGGGGGGGGGGGGGGGACTGAAGTTGAGGGAAAAAGCTGGAGGGAGAAAAGAAAGGAGTGAGAAGGAGGGAATGATAGCAAGAGAGAAGACTGAGACCAGAAAGAACTAGGGGAAACATTTTTCCCCTCTCAGGTTCCCAGCCGCCATTGACTAGTCGGCACTCTCTAAAGACAAACAGAGTGTGTGTGTGTGTGTGGTTAGGAAGAGGGGGACGTCCTGCCTGTAAATCTAAACTGGTCCCACCTCTTCACACACCGTATCCCAGACACCCCGTGTATTCTCAGGCTGCCACGGCAGAGTTACGACCCTCACTCGCCACAATGATTTACCTGCATGGGCTGTGTGTGTGTTTTATGTCTCACCTGAGTTGTCATTGTTGCCCTCTGTTGGCCAACTCATGGTCGACACACCTGACCTCACTATGGGGTCACTGGTAGATATGAGGCCTATGAGGGTTTCTGTAGTAGTTATGAGAGTGGGCTACTTTTCTACAAAGTATGTAATATCATTTTCCCTAAAATCTTTGCTTTTAAGCACACACACAGCAACATGTGCTGTCAATCATCCTCTCTCAATGGATAATGGAAGTAGTCTGGAATCTCAGCAGCCTGATTACACCAACACTAGTCATACTGCATGATTTCTCACTGAGTGTGTGTTAAGTCTCTCTGACCACTCTGTTTATTTGACCTCAGGGCGACTGTAAGGGATCCCGTTCATTGTGCAGCTGCAATGATGTCATCGATGCGATGAAACGTGTGTGTGTGTGTGTCACTGATCAAAAGGGAGGACATCTACTGTATCAGAGCACATATGAACAGACAGAGGCACGGACAGACAGAAATAAACAAACGCTACTCAGAACTAGACACCCCAACTATTTAGCCGTAACATGTAGCCTGTGTTTGTTTGTGTGTGTGTGTGTGTGTGTGTGTTGAGTACATGCAAGTGCATAAGTGTCTGCATGTGCACGTGGCGTACCCATGTGTACAGTATGTGTAACCAAAACTGTGTATGTGAAACTATGTGTGTGTGTGTGTGTGTGTGTGCACATCTCTCTCTAGCAATATCGAGTTGCGCGGGAACATAAACAGTGGGCTGTGGGCTCTTCCTGTGCTTCCCAGAGCAGATCCCAGTCTACTTACCTGCAGGGTTGAGCTCCTTCATATGGGCCAGCAGCAGAGCATGGGAAACACAAACACAACACAGTCACTTTAGAGGGCCCTGGCCCAGGGCACGTAAACACTGGAGCCTACTCATTCACTTTACACACACCCCTGCCCTTCATCCCTCCCTCACTACTTCTTCCCCCGCTTTAGTCTCTCCCCTCTCCTCTCGTTTCCTTCCGTCTCTCTCCCTCCTCTGTTCCACCTCTCTCGTCTCCCTGTTCTCACCTCCCTTCCTCTCATCTCTCTGGAAAGTGGAGTCCTCTCCTTGCGTCTTCTCCTTTATCTGCACCAACTGAAGACATGGACGGGTGAAAGTAGACTCCTGCTGATGCACCTCATCCGTACATAAGTAATCTCAGTCACTGTCTGTCTCTTTTATTAAATGTGTTCTCAGAAGTCAAAAGCTCCACCTTAGACAGACAGCAGGCTTGAGACTGACAATAGACAATGAGACAGACAGAATAACAGAACAGACCTTCTAGGCTTAAGTACCAGACTGACAGAATATAGACAGTCTAAAAACAGAGACATCGACTACTGTAGCTACAGACGGCCAAGAATAACCGACAACCAGCCAAACGCATTCAGCTTAACATCAATTCAGGAGACAAAATGGTCCTAGTCAGCAAAATCTATTATCAGCCAGCTGTGGACTGATTCATTCTATAATGATTCAATTTTTTAAAAAAGGTGCACATTCTTCAAAAAATAATTCTGCCAAACCGCTGTTATTGAAATAATCAATGACACACATTCAACTACACAATCACCTACACAGTCATTCGTTTGACAGTGAGTGAAGTTAATTAAATGCTGGAGGACTCAAGGTGGTGCTGAATGTGTTTCATTGACTCAGGAATGAGCTCTACACTGAATCATGTGCCACTGATTCCTCTAGCAGTCTAGCAGCACAGTCCATGAGGGCCAGATTGAGAATGAAACTGCAGCATGCTTGTGTATTTCACGCTTTGTTAGCTCTGATGAAAGCCAGCCACCTCCCTCCCTCTATTGGCTGGGTGTAGCCACACTGGCTGCTGAGGAGAGGAGAGGAGAGTAGAGGAGAGGGAGAGGAGAGGAGAGGAGCTGAAGAGGAGAGGAGCTGAAGAGGAGAGGAGAGGAGCTGGAGAGGAGAGGAGCTGAAGAGGAGAGGAGCTGGAGAGGAGAGGAGCTGAAGAGGAGAGGAGCAGGAGAGGAGAGCGGGGCAGAGATTTAGCACAGGTCAAATGGAACTGAACACAGGACAAATATACAGATAGAGGGGAAATAGACAGAGATATGCACACAAACAAACACACACTACACGTAGAGGCTGGTGTGATTAAAAATGAATGTGAAATAATTGAGACAGTGGATGGCCCCCAACATGGCCCTACTACATTAGATAGTGGACAGTGGGAGAGCACTACCGCAAATCCCTTTGATGGGAAAGGAGTGTAGACAGTAACAGAGTTGTAATCGTTGCCTCTTGGTGCAGCGGCAGAAAGAGAGAAAGCTGAATTCCTCCCATTCCAGCCAGGCATTCAGAGGAGAGGAGTGGAGGAGAGCGCTAATGAAGATTAACACTGCTCTGTCTAACACCTAGCCAGCGGGCCAACACATCCATATACACACTGACGCACAGAGAGAAATATAGTCCACTAAACAGTCATACAGTGCCTTGCGAAAGTATTCGGCCCCCTTGAACTTTGCGACCTTTTGCCACATTTCAGGCTTCAAACATAAAGATATAAAACTGTATTTTTTTGTGAAGAATCAACAACAAGTGGGACACAATCATGAAGTGGAACGACATTTATTGGATATTTCAAACTTTTTTAACAAATCACAAACTGAAAAATTGGGCGTGCAAAATTATTCAGCCCCCTTAAGTTAATACTTTGTAGCGCCACCTTTTGCTGCGATTACAGCTGTAAGTCGCTTGGGGTATGTCTCTATCAGTTTTGCACATCGAGAGACTGACATTTTTTCCCATTCCTCCTTGCAAAACAGCTCGAGCTCAGTGAGGTTGGATGGAGAGCATTTGTGAACAGCAGTTTTCAGTTCTTTCCACAGATTCTCGATTGGATTCAGGTCTGGACTTTGACTTGGCCATTCTAACACCTGGATATGTTTATTTTTGAACCATTCCATTGTAGATTTTGCTTTATGTTTTGGATCATTGTCTTGTTGGAAGACAAATCTCCGTCCCAGTCTCAGGTCTTTTGCAGACTCCATCAGGTTTTCTTCCAGAATGGTCCTGTATTTGGCTCCATCCATCTTCCCATCAATTTTAACCATCTTCCCTGTCCCTGCTGAAGAAAAGCAGGCCCAAACCATGATGCTGCCACCACCATGTTTGACAGTGGGGATGGTGTGTTCAGCTGTGTTGCTTTTACGCCAAACATAACGTTTTGCGTCTTGTTGTATCCAAATCCGGCTTTAAACTTCTTCACAACAGTATCTCGGACCTGCCTGGTGTGTTCCTTGTTCTTCGTGATGCTCTCTGCGCTTTTAACGGACCTCTGAGACTATCACAGTGCAGGTGCATTTATACGGAGACTTGATTACACACAGGTGGATTGTATTTATCATCATTAGTCATTTAGGTCAACATTGGATCATTCAGAGATCCTCACTGAACTTCTGGAGAGAGTTTGCTGCACTGAAAGTAAAGGGGCTGAATAATTTTACACGCCCAATTTTTCAGATTTTGATTTGTTAAAAAAGTTTGAAATATCCAATAAATGTCGTTCCACTTCATGATTGTGTCCCACTTGTTGTTGATTCTTCACAAAAAAATACAGTTTTTCATCTTTATGTTTGAAGCCTGAAATGTGGCAAAAGGTCGCAAAGTTCAAGGGGGCCGAATACTTTCGCAAGGCACTGTATATCCACAGGTGTGTGTGTGTGTGTAGCCATCCCTCCTTCCCCTGCTCATCTCTTCTCTCTGTTACTGTGAACCCTACCTGTGATCTAAGTAATGTCTTACCGATCAAAACACAGGGCAGCCATCTCTGGAAGGTCCTGTGAAAAACTCCAGACTCCTCTCTTTCCACCCCCGCTATTTTTAGCATCACAATAAAATTACAAAAAAACGCCTCAATATTTCCAAGCCATTTCACATTTAATGTGCTTTCAGGGAACCTTTCCACAAGGCGCTGCCAACACAGACAGTCCAATGGAAACAATAGTACAAATGCCGCTTTTTTTGTGAGACGCTTTGAATCAAATGAAATAATAAAACCCCATGACATTTTAATTTAAATAAAGAGGGGTTTTGTTGGTTAGAGGGGAGAGTAATGTCTTCCAGAAACACATACTGCCGTGAACCAGATGCTTCGAGGGATACAGTTCAGTCCTCTGTTACCCATTCAGTGGTTTTAAAGGGTACAGAGCTGCTACAGGCAGATGTCAGTACTGTTACAGCCAACGATCAGCGGTGTTACTCTCAGTCCATCTCGTAACAGACACACGTCAGTACTGTTAGCCAGATGTCAGTACTGTTACAGCCAACGATCAGCGGTAGTAACTCTCAGTCCATTTCGTAACAGACACACGTCAGTACTGTTAGCCAGATGTCAGTACTGTTACAGCCAACGATCAGCGGTGTTACTCTCAGTCCATCTCGTAACAGACACACGTCAGTACTGTTAGCCAGATGTCAGTACTGTTACAGCCAACGATCAGCGGTAGTAACTCTCAGTCCATCTCGTAACAGACACACGTCAGTACTGTTAGCCAGATGTCAGAGCTGTTACAGACAGACGTCTGTGGACGTAAGATAAGTCACAGGCAGGGAAACGTAAAAGCAACAATTCATGAGAGAGATGAGGCAAGTGTGATATGTTTCCGACAGGTTGTAGAAAGGAGAGCTGTAAGATACGACCACGTCTCCTGTCAGGTCTGTTGGTGGATATGGCCCGTTCAGGAAGGCAGAGAACGCCACCACACCTGTAAAAAATATTTAAAAAACATAATAATAACACTGTTTTAGACACACAGTCAAAACACAGACACATGACGACTCAGCACTTTAACAAGTGTGGAAAGGACAAGAAACAGTATTCTCAACACTCAGACTACCCAGGCCTAAAAACATACACACAGTCACATACTCTCAGTCTCACACATGGTTACACGCTCAAACATCTCGACCAGAGGTGAAGACAGCAGGGTTAACAACGTTAACCAGACAACTCTAACACACACACAGAGAAAGGGTGTCTGTGGCACAAAGAGGAGGGTGCTGATTTGAGTCCAGTTCTAATACCCTAACAGAGTCAGAGAGGGAAGGTAGATGGGGAACAAAAACAGCCTGGGAGGAAAGGCCAGATTTCAGCTAATGGCTTTGGAGAGAGGTCGAGCCAAGTTACACACACAAGTTACACACAGCCCTGTTTGAATGGGCACACCGACCATACGTCAGGTGGTGTGGTAATGGGGCGTGACGTATGGAGCCCAGAGCAGAGTAGGCCCAGCACAGGTGACTGAGCCAGGGGTGTGTGCCAGGATTCCCCACTACACACATATCAAGCACTCTGTATGTCTGTGTCCTGCTTTCTCTCTCTGTCTGTAGTGAAGGGATTTCACAGACCATCTCGCCCTCTTTTCATTTTCATTGTCAATCTGTCTGTCTTTCCTTGTCTCAAACCTGCCAACCATGGAGAGTTTTCAGTCGTGTAAAATACTTAAGTAAAAATACAATGTACATTCCAAAGTAAAATAGTGTACTTTCTACTCCATACATTTTCCCTGACACCCAAAAGTACTTATTACATTTTTAATGCTTAGCAGGACTGGAAAACTGTCCAATTCACACACATATCAACCCAAACATCTCTGGTCATCTCTACTGCCTCTTGTCTGGCGGACTCACTAAATACAAATGGTGGTGTCTGGTTTGCGTAATATAAGCAATTTGAAATGATTTATACTTTTAATTTTGATACTCAAGTATATTTTTGCAATTAAATACATTTTTATATTTAGTATATTTAAGTATATTTAGAAACAAAATACTTTTAGACTTTTACTCAAGTAGTATTTTATTGGGTGACTTTCACTTTTACTTGAGTCATTTTCTATTAAGGTACCTTTACTTTTACTCAAGTATGACAATTGGGTACTTTTTCCACCACTGAGAATTTTACCACGTCAGTGAGGTGATGCGACACCCACACTGCTCAAACCTTAGGCAAATGCACCTTTTTTTAGCCTAATAATGATGTTGGCAGAAGACTGGCTCACTAGGAATGGTAGGCTATAGACTGTTATGGGTACTTGGTCATTGGTTGTGCTTCAGTAGCTAACTAGAAATACGTTTAAAATGTACAATATGGGGCTCTCCTTAAGATTTTCTGACAAGGTGGTGCTGATGTAGGCCTTATGTTAGATAGGGGGGAGGTCTTTAGGGGCTCAGTCAAGTTTGCTCTCAGGAAGTTGGAGCATTTTGCATTTTTTAAAAACCTGCAACTGCCATTTCCTGAAACCTAGAGTTTTAAATGATGTCAAACAATGTAGCCAACACAGAAGTCTTGTGTCGAACACATTTGACCAAGACAAATATGATTAGTCATGTTCTGAAATGTTCAGGGGTTCAGGGGGTATTTCTCTCACATGTCAATGACATTATAGAAAAAAAGTTGGATTTTGTAACCTAATGTCATATCTCAAAATCCATATCCATCTTACCTCAATATTTTTATGTCCTGCGGATTCGAGACGAAAGATGTTGAACGGGAAAAAGTGAGCCTGTCAGGTAGCCAGTAGCCTTAATTCTTGCACAGAATCCAGACTAGATAATGCAATAACATTTTCCTGAATTTCACCACTTTCTTTCCATTGATTTAATCACCCTAATTCTGGCCATCCTACAAGGGTAAAAACTACAATAACCTTTGAATGGATTGTGATAGGGAGGTGAGGTTTGGACCATTCGTTTTCTTATAGGATTATTTACACAATTATTTACACAAGTTATTTTACCCATTGGTCAAAATATGCGTTATTGATTGGACACCGTACTAAATTAAAGTGAGGTGGTCTCATTGACACTTTCACATTTTTTCTAGGTTACATGTATTATTATTCTAATTAATTGGGGTCTTTATGTGGACAGTCTAGTGAAAATGTAAACTGACTTCTTCATTTTGTTTGGGGAGAAAATAAAACATCCGAATAATTCAATTACTGGATGCAATGTAGTACTCTAGCTTACTGTTGTAGTCTAGCTTACTGTAGTACTCTAGCTTACTGTAGTAGTCTAGCTTACTGTAGTACTCTAGCTTACTGTAGCAGTCTAGCTTACTGTAGTACTCTAGCTTACTGTTGTAGTCTAGCTTACTGTTGTAGTCTAGCTTACTGTAGTACTCTAGTTTACTGTAGTACTCTAGCTTACTGTAGTACTCTAGCTTACTGTAGTACTCTAGCTTACTGTAGCAGTCTAGCTTACTGTAGCAGTCTAGCTTACTGTAGTACTCTAGCTTACTGTAGTAGTCTAGCTTACTGTTGTAGATTAGCTTACTGTAGTAGTCTAGTTTACTGTAGTAGTCTCGCTTACTGTAGTACTCTAGTTTACTGTAGTACTCTAGTTTACTGTAGTACTCTAGCTTACTGTAGTACTCTAGCTTACTGTAGTAGTCTAGCTTACTGTAGTACTCCAGCTTACTGTAGTACTCCAGCTTACTGTAGTACTCTAGCTTACTGTAGTAGTCTAGCTTACTGTAGGCTATTTGGAATATGAAACAACTGAACTAGGTCTATATGAGCTAGTTCCAGATCTCCATCCCTGACCTCATCCATCAAGTTCGGTCTGACTACTAGACTACAGTACCATTCATTCAACATGCCTTGTTGCCGTTGGTGACCTGACTATAATCACATCATTAGCAGCCTACTGTTGACATACAGCGATATCAAGAAGACAGATGAAGAATTGATTCATTAACACAGGCCTACTAATATTTAACAGTCTAACATAACTTCCTGTCAAGGAAGGTTTTAGCGCAATTAGGGGCGTTTTTTTTTTTTTAGATCGCTGTTTGATGTCAAGTTACACCCATTGATGGTCGACGAAAGATGTTGAACGGGAAAAAGTGAGCCTGTCAGGTAGCCAGTAGCCTTAATTCTTGCACAGAATCCAGACTAGATAATGCAATAACATTTTCCTGAATTTCACCACTTTCTTTCCATTGATTTAATCACCCTAATTCTGGCCATCCTACAAGGGTACAAACTACAATAACCTTTGAATGGATTGTGATAGGGAGGTGAGGTTTGGACCATTGGTTTTCTTATAGGATTATTTACACAATTATTTACACAAGTTATTTTACCCATTGGTCAAAATATGCGTTATTGATTGGACACCGTACTAAATTAAAGTGAGGTGGTCTCATTGACACTTTCACATTTTTTCTAGGTTACATGTATTATTATTCTAATTAATTGGGGTCTTTATGTGGACAGTCTAGTGAAAATGTAAACTGACTTCTTCATTTTGTTTGGGGAGAAAATAAAACATCAGAATAATTCAATTACTGGATGCAATGTAGTACTCTAGCTTACTGTAGTACTCTAGCTTACTGTAGTACTCTAGCTTACTGTAGTACTCTAGCTTACTGTAGTACTCTAGCTTACTGTTGTAGTCTAGCTTACTGTTGTAGTCTAGCTTACTGTAGTACTCTAGCTTACTGTTGTAGTCTAGCTTACTGTAGTACTCTAGCTTACTGTTGTAGTCTAGCTTACTGTAGTACTCTAGCTTACTGTAGTACTCTAGCTTACTGTTGTAGTCTAGCTTACTGTAGTACTCTAGCTTACTGTTGTAGTCTAGCTTACTGTAGTAGTCTCGCTTACTGTAGTAGTCTCGCTTACTGTAGTACTCTAGCTTACTGTAGTACTCTAGCTTACTGTAGTAGTCTAGCTTACTGTAGTACTCTAGCTTACTGTAGTACTCTAGCTTACTGTAGTACTCTAGCTTACTGTTGTAGTCTAGCTTACTGTAGTAGTCAAGCTTACTGTAGTACTCTCGCTTACTGTAGTACTCTAGCTTACTGTAGTAGTCTAGCTTACTGTAGGCTGTTTGGAATATGAAACAACTGAACTAGGTCTATACGAGCTAGTTCCAGATCTCCATCCCTGACCTCATCCATCAAGTTCGGTCTGACTACTAGACTACAGTACCATTCATTCAACATGCCTTGTTGCCGTTGGTGACCTGACTATAATCACATCATTAGCAGCCTACTGTTGACATACAGCGATATCAAGAAGACAGATGAAGAATTGATTCATTAACACAGGCCTACTAATATTTAACAGTCTAACATAACTTCCTGTCAAGGAAGGTTTTAGCGCAATTAGGGGCGTTTTTTTTTTTTAGATCGCTGTTTGATGTCAAGTTACACCCATTGATGGTCGCCGTTGGTCCGTGGCCGTTAATGTTTCGCATTGGGGACGACAGTTGTTGACAACTGTAGTATTGTAGCGAACTCTGACCCTTTTCCTAACCTCATTCTCCTAACATGCCATGCTAATTTAGCTAACCTGCCACGTTAATTCTCCCAACATGCCACGCTAGTTATCCTAACCTGTTATGAAACAAATCATCTGTGTCGAAAAACCATCAATCTCATAAAACCGGAACTGACCAATGGCAGGTATCAATTGACTGACCAATCACAGGCACCAATGAGCATTTCCTGATGTTCAGGAGTACCCACATCAAGAAACATCCCAAATTGCAGTCTGCAATTACACCATATTGGTATTTTAGGAGTGTTTTTCGTACCAGCGTACTTTGACCTCAAATTGCGTGCAGGTTGGCAGGTCGTTTGTTTCCCTCTTCTCCATCTCTCTCGTTGTATTCTTCTCTGTCCCTGGCTCTTCCTGCTGACATGGGGCCCAGGAGGCTAGTGTGTTCTGTAGCACCAACACCAACACCCTTCTACTATACATGGAGGCAGTCAAAACGTCAGACAAGAATCCTCAACATGAGCACACACAACGCCACAGAGGAGGAGAGACGGTGGCTGAGTGGAGGAAAAAAGGAAGAAACAGATTACGAGGGGAGAGAGCGTCAAAGGAAGAAAAAGAAAGGAGTGGGAGAAGAGGCAGAGAAGCCAAAAGGGCCGGCACTTTCTCTGCGCTCCGTCAGACGCTATGACAGCGTGACGAGCCCTCTCCCTCCATCACTCTCCTTTTCAAAAACGGGGGCAGGCTTGCTTTTAACCCCTCGACCCCGCGAGCAAATAGTGACCAGACAGTCTAAGTGTTACCACACCATTAGCGCCCAGCGTAGAACAACAATAACAACAAAGGAACAGGACACAAATCCCCCTCGTATCTCCTTCCCCCCTCTCCTTCGTTCTCACACTCGCTCCTTCCCTCAGGGCCTGAGTTAAGCGGAAGACATTTCGCTTTGACCTTAGGTGACCTCGGCCACCCACCCCTGGGAGAAGACGGGTCAAGAAGGGTCGGCAGGGTAATGCACATCACACACTGAGAGCAGAGAGGGAAAGTGTGTTGAGGGTGTTTGGGGTGCAAAGCGTGTGTGCGCTCCACTGAGAGAATCATTGTGTGTGTGAGACATGTGTGAGACTGTGAAAGAGACTGTAAAAGAGAGAATGTTTGTGCATGTGTGTGAGAGAGTGTGTGCAAGAGTATTAAACGGTGTAGTGTTTTAGTGTTAGGGTGTGTGTGGGGGGGGCACATACTGACACTTGCAGAGACCCATTAGGGATCTCGGGTGAAGATCAGCAGGGCGCTAAATGGCCACCTTTGACTTTTTGGGGTCAAGACTTAGGTCACATCTCCGTGTAGGGTCTGTTAGAGCAATCCATTCAAAGCCTCTCTGCTGTACGCTAAAATTCTCTCCACGAAGCAGGACCATCAGATAAGACTCACTTTACATACACTACCAGTCAAAGGTTTTAGAACACCTACTCATACATTGTAGAATAATAGTGAAGACATCAAAACTATAAAATAAAACATATGGAATCATGTGGTAACCAAAAAAGTGTTAAACAAATCCAAATATATTTGAGAGATTCTTCAAAGTAGCCACCCTTTGCCTCGATGACAGCTTTGCACACACTTGGCATTCTTTCAACCAGCTTCATGAGATAGTCACCTGAAATGCATTTCAATTAACAGGTGTGCCTGTTAATGCCTTAATGCGTTTGAGCCAATCAGTTATGTTGTGACAAGGTAGGGGTGTATACAGAAGATGGTATTTTACCAAGTCCATATTATGGCAAAAACAGCTCAAATAAGCAAAGATAAACAACAGTTTCTGCAAAGAAACCACTGCTAAATGACACCAATAATAAGAAGAGATTTGCTGGGGCCAAGAAACATGAGCAATGGACATTACACCGGTGGAAATTTGTCCTTTGGTCTCTGGAGTCCAAATTGGAGATTTTTGGTTTAAACTGCTGTGTCTTTGTGATGCGCGGTGTGTGTGAACGGATGATCTCCACATGTGTATTTCCCAACGTAAAGCATGGAGGAGGAGGTGTTATGGTGTGGAGATGCTTTGCTGGTGACACTGTCTGTGATTTATTCAGAATTCAAGGCACACTTAACCAGCATGGCTACCACAGCACTCTGCAGCGATACGCCATCCCATCTGGTTTGCGCTTAGTGGGACTATCATTTGATTTCAACAGTACAATGACCCAACACACCTCCAGGCTGTGTAAAGGCTATTTTTCCAAGAAAGAGAGTGATTGAGTGCTGCATCAGATGACCTAGCCTCCACAATCCCCCGACCACAAACAAACTGAGATGGTTTGGGATGAGTCGGAATGCAGAGTGAAGGAAAAGCAGCCAACAAGTGCTCAGCATATGTGGGAACTCCTTCAAGACTGTTGGAAAAGCATTCCAGGTGAAGCTGGTTGAGAGAATGCCAAGAGTGTGCAAAGCTGTCAAGGCAAAGGGTGGCTATTTGAGGAATCTCAAATATAAAATATATTTTGATTTGTTTAACACTTTTTTGGTTGCAACTACTATCATATCAGTGTGGGGGGTGTGAGTCCTTGAGAGCTGCCCAGTTGACTGGTTTAGATTTCTACCTGGCACACAGGCTTAACAATCCACCAGGTTTCCCAGGTCTATATCGTATGATGATTATGAGGTAAGGTTGAAAACTAGCAGACACCGCAGCTCTCTAGGATCAAAGCTATGTGCATGCCATCTCTTTGACGTGTTTGCATGCGTGTGTGTTAGTGTGTGTGTGGGTGGGGGGGTGGGGGGTGGGGGGGGGGTTACTGTCAGTTTGTACTTGTGTATTAATGGAATACTTTGCTCTTACCTAGAAATTCACTATTTAGTGATTTAAATCAGACTACCAAACCTGTAACAAGGGAAAGAAGAGACAGAGAGAGACAGAGGGAGCGAGAACAAAGAAGGTAGTGTGGTGGTGGACAGGGGTACTGGGTTGCCATCTGAGACAAATAAAGAGTGAAATAACAATAAAAATCAGAAGGCGCTGCCTCCCCCACAAACCCAGGACAGACCAAGCTGAGTGGAGGGATGAAGTTTCTAAACAGAGCATCCTGCGGTGGCACACACACACAGTCAAAGAATCAAAGACACATGGGCATTGGTCTGTTGGTCTGTGCCAAACTCACACACTCCAAAACACAGAGGCTAACTGGGCAGCTCCAGCTCCCCATTACTCAGGATAAAACACACGGACAAGACGTCAGAGGAAGGGAGTGAGTGTGAGAGAGAGATCTGTAGAGAGAAAGCTACAACGTGTGGGAGATGGAGAGATAAAGGTGACGAGAGAGAGAGAGAGGAGAAGGAGAGAGTGGGACTCAAAGAGACAGATGAAGATGGAGTTTATAGCTATATAGTAGATTGAGAGACAGAGGGAGAGAGAGGAGAAGGAGAGAGTGGGACTCAAAGAGACAGATGAAGATGGAGTTTATAGCTATATAGTAGATTGAGAGACAGAGGGAGAGAGAAACTAAAACGTGGTATGTGTGTGTACACGGCACTATGCACTTCAACAAGACTCAGTACAGGCCAAATCGGGTCATTCTGGACAAAGAGTCAAAAGTCCCGTTAAAAAGGTTTGACTGCCAAACACGACCATGGTGGGGTCAGGTAGGGGTAGGGTGGGGTCAGGTAGGGGTAAGGTGGGGTAGAGGGGTGTGTGTTTGTGTGTGTGGTTAGGGGCCTGGGTTTCACAGCAGAAGGCTGCTGATAGACTGGTGGAGAGCAGCGCCAGGTTTCTGTGTGTGGGAGACAAAAAGCGTGGCATAAACACACCGAGTCCTCGCTGGTTCACGGTGTGTGTGTTTAATCTGCTGCGTTGTGACGACTGCCATGGTTACGTACGCATCACCTAACTAATCTTTTAGCTGTCATGACTTACAGCCATCTTAATGGTGAGGGCAACATTTGCTTCAAAATGTGGTTCTATAATCTCCAACACCTCTACTAACCTACAGTAGGCTAGTGGAAAAATGGATCCCAACTAGGCAGACATACAGGACTAAACACTTTTAGGGCGACCAGACTTTTCTTCAAATGTTCCTACATCAATATGTTCCAGCTTTTCATCACAAAAGCTTCAAGTACATCAGTCTCTTTGCACTGCTCTCAGACACTGTGATAAAACTGATATGAAACCGGTTTCTAGGAATTGGGAAGGTTGTAGTAGCAGACTGTTGTGTTTGCTTTGGGTGAGAGTTTACAGTGTTTGCTTGACCGTGTCAAGGTGACCACGTACCTCCGTTTTATTCATTCAGATTATAGAACCTTTCATGTCTGCTGTCCCATACTGATAATGTCCACAGAGGAAAGCACACATTCTTTCATTCATTCATTCACTCTTGCTCTCTATAAAGATAAGGTGAGAGAGAGTGAGAGAGAGAGCGAGAGAGAGCGAGCGAGAGAGAGAGCGAGAGAGAGAGTGCGAGAGAGCGAGAGAGAGAGAGAGAGAAGAGGTGGCTAGCTTTCATGACAGCCAGTGGAGGCTGAACACACAGTCAGTTTAGGACCCTGCAACGCACAGCGACTCGTCACCTTGATCTGAGAAAGAGAGACGAATGGAGAGGGAGGAGAAAAAGAGAAATAAAAGAGGAAGTCATCAAGTGTGCGACACATACCCTCCCTGTGACTGATGGGGGGGGGAAAACCATCAATGTGATCACAGATCACTGCACCTGTACATAGCCCATCTGTAAACAGCCCATCTATCTACCTACCTCATCCCCATACGGTATGTATTTATCTTGCTCCTTTGCACCCCAGTATCTCTACTTGCACATTCATCTTCTGCACATCTACCATTCCAGTGTTTAATTGCTATATTGTAATTACTTTGCCACTACGGCCTATTTATTGCCTTAACTTACCTCATTTGCACTCACTGTATGAAGACTTTTTGTTTTCTTTTGTTCTACTGTAATATTGACTGTATGTTTTGTTTATTCCATGTGTAACTCTGGGTTGTTGTATGTGTCGAATTTCTATGCTTTATCTTGGCCAGGTCACAGTTGCAAATGAGAACTTGTTCTCAACTAAATAAAGGTGAAATAAATAAAATAAAAATGTCCGGGATGAGTGCTTGCTACAGAGATAGAGAGAACGTCAGGATATACAAGTCTGTATGTGTAGCCTTCATATTGTGTGTGTGTGTTTGGCTTTACTATCCTTGTGGGGACCAGAAGTCCTCACAAGAATTGTAAAAACAAAGAAAGTGGGGACATTTTGCCGGTTGCCACAAGGAAAAGGGCTATTTTAGGCTTAGGGATTAGGTTTAGGGTTATAATTGGGGTTAGGTTTAGGAGTTAGGATTAGAGGTTAAAGTTCGAGCTCGGTTGTGCTTCTACATCTGTGTTTCTTGCTGCTTGGGGTTTTAAGATGGGTTTCTGCTGATGTAAAAAGGGCTTTATAAATACATTTGATTTGAAGTGTTAGAGAAAATAGGATGCTGAGTGGGATTCAATTGTTTGGTCCCCACAAGGACAGTAAAACAAACATCTGTGTCCATTTCAGTGTGTGTGTTTTTGTGTGTGTGGATATGTGTTCATCGATGTGCTGTCCATGTTAGTGGAGACTGTGGCTATAACAGTCAGATCCTCATCTGTCGCTGCTACAGGAAGAATATCTACAACAGAGAAGAAGAAAGAGTCAGGAAATAACCTACAATACACACAAAGAATGTTCACGGTGTGTGTCTGTGTGTGCATGCGTGTCCTACCAGCCTGGGTCCTAGTGGTCTGTCTGATGACGCTCTGCAGACTCGTTCTCTCAGTGTCATCCACCTTGGGCGTGAAGAAGAAGGAGGGGTCTGTGCCCATGTAGGAACACTGCAGGTGGCCATCATTGCTCAGGGTCACCACCACACCCTTCAGGTCCCTATGGGGGGGTTGAAATATCTGCCTGAGTCAGAAACAGAAAACTGCTACAGTGTATGTTTTGTATGAGGAAAGAAACAGTTTCATAGCAGCTTTTCAGCACCCATCATTCAGAGATAGAACAAGAATGAAATGGACAGAAGAAAAACTAGTTAGGTGATGCAGTGTGTGTGTGTGTGTGTGTGTGTGTGTGTGTGTGTGTGTGTGTGTGTGTGTGTGTGTGTGTAACTGGTTGCAGATGTGTTGTGGTGCCAGGGCAGTGAGGCAGTAACACACAGGAGTTTCCAGCCCAGAGGAGTAGTAAGTAGTAACACACAGAGGAGTAGTAAGTAGTAACACACAGAGGAGTAGTAAGTAGTAACACACAGAGGAGTAGTAAGTAGTAACACACAGAGGAGTAGTAAGTAGTAACACACAGAGGAGTAGTAAGTAGTAACACACAGAGGAGTAGTAAGTAGTAACACACAGAGGAGTAGTAAGTAGTAACACACAGGAGTAGTAACACACAGAGGAGTAGTAAGTAGTAACACACAGAGGAGTAGTAAGTAGTAACACACAGAGGAGTAGTAAGTAGTAACACACAGAGGAGTAGTAAGTAGTAACACACAGAGGAGTAGTAAGTAGTAACACACAGAGGAGTAGTAAGTAGTAACACACAGAGGAGTAGTAAGTAGTAACACACAGGAGTAGTAAGTAGTAACACACAGGAGTAGTAACACACAGAGGAGTAGTAAGTAGTAACACACAGAGGAGTAGTAAGTAGTAACACACAGGAGTAGTAACACACAGAGGAGTAGTAAGTAGTAACACACAGAGGAGTAGTAAGTAGTAACACACAGAGGAGTAGTAAGTAGTAACACACAGGAGTAGTAAGTAGTAACACACAGGAGTAGTAACACACAGAGGAGTAGTAAGTAGTAACACACAGAGGAGTAGTAAGTAGTAACACACAGAGGAGTAGTAAGTAGTAACACACAGAGGAGTAGTAAGTAGTAACACACAGAGGAGTAGTAAGTAGTAACACACAGGAGTAGTAAGTAGTAACACACAGAGGAGTAGTAAGTAGTAACACACAGAGGAGTAGTAAGTAGTAACACACAGAGGAGTAGTAAGTAGTAACACACAGAGGAGTAGTAAGTAGTAACACACAGAGGAGGCTAATTGACATAATTTGAGTCAATTGGAGGTACCTGTGGATGTATTTCAAGGCCTATCTTCAAACTCAGTGCCTCTTTGCTTGACATCATGGGAAAAATCAAAAGAAATCAGCCAAGACCTCAGAAAAAAATTTGTAGACCTTCACAAGTCTGGTTCATCCTTGGGAGCAATTTCCAAACGCCTGAAGGTACCAGGTTCATCTGTACAAACAATAGTACACAAGTATTAACACCATTGGACAACACAGCTGTCATACCACTCAGGAAGGAGACACATTCTGTCTCCTAGAGATGAATGTACTTTGGTGCAAAAAGGGCAAATCAATTCCAGAACAACAGCAAAGGACCTTGTGAAGATGCTGGAGGAAACAGGTACAAAAGTATCTATATCCACAGTAAAACGAGTCCTATATCGACATAACCTGAAAGGCCACTCAGCAAGGAAGAAGCCACTGCTCCAAAATGTCCATAAAAAAGCCAGACTAAGGTTTGCAACTGCACATGGGGACAAAGATCATACTTTTTGGAGAAATGTTCTCTGGTCTGATGTAACAAAAATAGAACTGTTTGGCCATAATGATCATCGTTATGTTTGGAGGAAAAAAGGGGAGGCTTGCAAGCTGAAGAACGCCATCCCAACTGTGAAGCACAGGGGTGGTAGCATCATGTTGTGGGGGGTGCTTTGCTGCAGGAGGGAATGGTGCACTTCACAAAATAGATGGCATCATGAGGCAGGAAAATTATGTGGATATATTGAAGCAACATCTCAAGACATCAGTCAGGAAGTTAAAGCTTGGTCGCAAATGGGTCTTCCAAATGAACAATGACCTCAAGCATACTTCCAAAGTTGTGGCAAAATGGCTTAAGGACAACAAAGTCAAGATATTGGAGTGACCATCACAAAGACCCGACCTCAACCCTACAGAAAATGTGTGGGCAGAACTGAAAAGGCGTGGGCGAGCAAGGAGGCCTTACAATCCTGACTCAGTTACACCAGCTCTGTCAGGAGGAATGGGCCAAAATGCACACAATATATTATGGGAAGCTTGTGGAAGGCTACCTGAAATGTTTGACCCAAGGTAAACAATTTAATGGCAATTCTACCAAATACTAATTGAGTGTATGTAAACTTCTGACCCACTGGGAATGTGATTAAATAAATAAAAGCTGAAATAAATCATTCTCTCTATTATTCTGACAATTCACATTCTTAAATAAAGTGGTGATCCTAACTGACCTAAGACAGGGAATTTTTACTAGGATTAAATGTCAGGAATTGTGAAAAACTGAGTTTAAATGTATTTGGCTAAGGTGTATGTAAACTTCCAACTCCAACAAAAATATAAACGCAACATGTAAAGTGTTGTTCCCATGTTTCATGAGCTGAAATAAAAGATTCCAGAAATGTTTCATACGCACAAAAAGGTTATTTCTTTCAAATTATGTGCACAAATTTGTTTACATCCCTGTTAGTGAGCATTTCTCCTTTTTCAAAGATAATCTATCCACCTGACAGGTGTGGCATATTAAGAAGCTGATTAAACAGCATGATCATTACACAGGTGCACCTTGTGCTGGGGACAATAAAAGGCTACTCTAAAATGTGCAGTTTATTCACACAACACAATGCCAGAGATGTCTCAAGTTTTGACGGAGCGTGCAATTGGCATGCTGATTGCACCAGAGCTTTTGCCAGAGAATTGAATGTACATTTCTCTACCATAAGCCACCTCCAACGTTGATTTTAGAGAATTTGGCAGTATGTCCAACCGGCCTCACAACCCCAGAACACATGTATGGCGTCATGTGGGCGAGTGGATTGCTGACGTCAACGTTGTGAACAAAGTGTCCCATGCAGGCATAAGCTACAGACAACAAATACAATTGCATTTTATTGATGGCAATGTGTCGGAGGAAACACTGTGCACCTGGCGACCTGGTTAGCGTGTACTGCGCCCACAGGAGTCGCTATAGTGCGCGATGAGACAAGGATATCCCTACCGGCCAAACCCTCCCTAAACCGGACGAAGCTAGGCCAATTGTGCGTCACCCCACGGACCTCCCGGTCGCAGCCGGCTGCGACAGAGCCTGGGCGCGAACCAAGAGTCTCTGGTGGCACAGCTAGCAACACAATGCCAGATATAAAAGCCCTAGATCACTGCGCCACCCATATAAAATCGCCTACATATGCACTGAGCTATTCTGATGCTTTAAGAAAACTGTTTGATTAAATAATGAAGACACAAATGACTCAAGAGCCTGATGGTGAGTGTTAAAAAAAGAAAAAGACATCGAGTGCCTGGCGCACGTTGTCTCGCTCTCCTCCCCACTGCAGCGAAAAGTGTGCTGTTATTGGGCATCAACATCTTTTCAGCCATTTCGTTTCAGACTTGTTTGACTGAAAAGTTATGTTACCGAAATCCCTCATTTGTTTACAAAAAACATTCCCGATTCCCCCAACCCTTGCTTTCTTTACGTGAAACATGTCAGCATCGCAGGCGACCAATACATTGTTTATAACAAACTCTGAACAGAGTAATGTCTTCAGAAAAACGGATGCGGAGGACGTGAAAAATAACGGGCAAATGTTTAATGCTAGCTCAGGAGGAAAAGAGGCAGTCAGAGCTGTGGAAGACATTTAACTTAGTTGTGGAAACGAATAAAGATTAAAAAAAGGAGAGTATAGGAGCAAGCATTGCGTGAGTATTATGTGTGCCAAACAGTTGCTGTTAGATTACAATAAAACAAATATGACCATTTGAAACAATGTAAACATTTGACTTAGTTGTGGAAACTATTGGAGATTGCTTGCTGTTTGGGGTTTTAGGCTGGGTTTCTGTACAGCACTTTGAGATATCAGCTGATGTACGAAGGGCTATATAAATACATTTGATTTGATTTGAGTATAGGAGCAATAACATCGGTGTACCAGAGAGTATATTCTAATGAGAAAAAAACGAAGCTTTTATTACAGCAGACTAAAAACAAGTACATGCATTTGTGAAATGCAGTTTATTTATTGTTTAGACTAATTATTCAAAGCTCCCTTTGTTATTTAATGTTAAAACTAAAATGCTTGATTGCATTTGGAAGCATGAATGTCTTGTATGCTATGTGATGACATGAACAAATTAATGACTGATTGATTCAGTGCATTCAGAAAGTATTCAGACCCTTTCCCCACATTGTTACTTTACAGCCTTATTCTAAAATTGATTAAATTATAATTTCTCATCAACCTACACACAATACCGCATAATGACAAAGCGAAAACAGGTTTATAGAAATGTTTGCAAATGTATTTGAAAAAAACAACAGAAATAACTTATTTACGTAGAGTAAGTTTCCATTGATCATTCTGATTGGACATAACTTGGAAAGGCACACACCTGGGGCGGCAGGTAGCCTAGTGGTTAGAGCTTTGGGCAAGTTTGGGTTGCTTTGGGTTGCTGGGTTGCTGGATCAAATCCCCAAGCTGACAATCTGTCGTTCTGCACCTGAACAAGGCAGTTAAACCACTGTTCCCCAGGAGGCTGTCACTGTATATAAGAATTTGCCCTTAACTGACTTGCCTAGTTAAATAAAGATTAAATTAAAAAAACAAGGTCCCACAGTTGATAGTGCATGTCAGAACAAAAACCAAGCCATGCGGTCGAAGGAATTGTCCATACAGCTCCGAGACAGGATTGTGTCGAGGCACAGAACTGGGGAAGGGTACCAAAACATTTCTGCAGCATTGAAGGTCCCAAAGAACATAATTATTAAATGGAAGAAGTTTGGAACCACCAAGACTCTTCCTTGAGCTGGCCGCCCGGCCAAACTTAGCAATCGTTGGAGGAGGTGCCTTGGTCAGGGAGGTGACCAAGAACCCGATGGTCACTCTGACAGAGTTCTTCTGTGGAGACGTGATAGGTGAGGTTAATTGAATGATAGACGTGTCCTTTTTTGTAGTTAATGTTTAGGCAATAATTAAAAGGATTCCACCCTGTCACTGTAAAGCATATGGAAATGTGTTTGGATCATAGCAGACAAGGAACTGTGACAGAGAACTTCTGACCACTGTGAATCTAATAGCAGGGAAGGAGGTCTCCCCACCCAGAGAGGACAACCATCTCAACAGCCCCTCCTTCCAGAAGGAAGGGAAGGAGGTCTCCCCACCCAGAGAGGACAACCATCTCAACAGCCCCACCTTCCAGAAGGAAGGGAAGGAGGTATCCCCACCCAGAGAGGACAACCATCTCAACAGCCCCACCTTCCAGAAGGAAGGGAAGGAGGTCTCCCCACCCAGAGAGGGGAGAACCCGTTGGGCTTGCAGATGGTGTAACATATGGCAGGATATGATAAGCAAAGTATTGGTCTGGATTATTCTTGTATACAATTGATGCATGTGTGTATTATTTTGTCATTTATGGTGGATTGATAGGTGAGGTTAATTGAATGATTAGAATATTCCGCCCTGAAACATATAATTGTATGGATTGATTAGAATGTATAAAATCATAATCAATAAATGTGTAGTCCTAGTCAGAATTAGGGTAAAACAATATGTCTTTATGGTATTTTAAACACAGACTGTCTGAGCTTGGTGCCGACCTGACTAGAGAACGGGGAGTACGTCTCAAGGACAAGGTCACTATCTCTGTTGTCTGGGTAGTGAGACACAGACAGTGTGTGTGTAGCAGGACAGGGTCACTATCTCTGTCGGCTGGGTAGTGAGACAGACAGTGTGTGTGTAGCAGGACAGGGTCACTATCTCTGTTGGCTGGGTAGTGAGACAGACAGTGTGTGTAGCAGGACAAGGTCACTATCTCTGTCGGCTGGGTAGTGAGACAGACAGTGTGTGTAGCAGGACAAGGTCACTATCTCTGTCGGCTGGGTAGTGAGACAGACAGTGTGTGTAGCAGGACAGGGTCACTATCTCTGTCGGCTGGGTAGTGAGACAGACAGTGTGTGCGTAGCAGGACATGTGTGTGCGTCTGTTTGTGTGCATGTGTGTGTGGGTATGTGTGTATGTGCGTCTGTTTGTGTGTGTATGTGTGTGCATATGGTTGTGTGTATGGGTGGGTGTGAGAAGTCAGTATAAAAGGAATTGTTTTGTATTCTTGACTTCAGAACGTTCCCGTGAATAAACCTTTTTTACTATTTAGCTGGGCCTCCGACTGTTTCATTCGACCAGGATCTTACACATTCTGGTTTGCAGACAGAGTAATATAATTAAATTGGGTGATGTACCTGGAGAACATAATTCTCTTATCAAGATGTGAGAACCTTCCAGAAGGACAACCATCTCAACAGCAATCCACCAATCAGGCCTTTATGGTAGAGTGGCCAGACGGAAGCCACTCCTCAATAAAAGGCACATGACAGCCCACTTGGAGTTTGTCAAAAGGCACTAAAGGACTCTCAGACCATGAGAAACAAGATTCTCTGGTCTGATGAAACCAAGATTGAACTCTTTGGCATGAATGCCAAGCGTCACATCTGGAGGAAACCTGGCACCATGCTTACGGTGAAGCATGGTGGTGGCAGCATCATGCTTTGGGGATGTTTTTCAGTGGCAGGGACTGAGAAACTAGTCAGGATCGAGGGAAAGATGAAAGGAGCAAAGTACAGTGAGACCCTTGATGAAAGCCTGCTCCTGACTGCTCAGGACCTCAGACTGGGGCGAAGGTTCACCTTCCAACAGCACAACAACCCTAAGCACACAGCCAAGACAACGCAGGAGTGGGATAAGTCTCTGAATGTCCTTGACTGGCCCAGCTCAAGCCCGGACTTGAACCCGATTGAACATCTCTGGAGAGACCTGAAAATAGCTGTGCAGTGACGCTCCCCATCCAACCTGACAGAGCTTGAGAGGATCTGCAGAGAAGAATGAGAGAAACTCCCTAAATACAGGTGTGCCAAGCTTGTAGCGTCCTACCCAAGAAGACTCGAGGCTGTAATCGCTGCCAAAGGTGCTTCGAAAAAGTACTGAGTAAAGAATACTTACGTAAATGGGACATTTCCAGACTTTATTTTTAGTACATTTGCTATAATAAAACAAAACAACAGTTTTGATTTGTCATTATGGGGTATTGTGTGTAGATTGATGAGGAAAAACATTTGAATCCATTTTAGAATAAGGCTGAACGTAACAAAACGTGGAAAAAGCCAAGGGGTCTGAATACGTTCTGAATACGTTCTGAATACACTGTATATTGAAATATAGGCCTAAGTAAGTTATGGTATTAAACTGGACATTCAATGATGGTTACACAAGGACACTATACCAAGCCTACTAATGATAACGACATGACTTATTATTAGAATGATCATCATAATAAGTGTAATAATAACAATCAGAAGTAGATCAAGGGAAAGGAGGGTATAGGAGAGAGAACTGCATGCATATTATGTGACAAACAGGTGCTGTTAGATTACAATATTATTTTTCTGCCTGTTTGGAACAGTGTAAACAACACTAAATAAATTAGAAGTAATACCAGTCTGTTCTAATGAGAAAAAAAAACTTGTCAAGCCTTTATTACAGTATAGCAAAGATTAAAAACAGCCAAATCTGTGAAATTGCTTTAACCGACATTTTGCTGTTACATGAGGCTTGGTGCTGACGGAATCAGTAGGCTATTAAACACTCAAACGGGTAAAAGAAGCAGGATCTATCTTATTTTGTGTCACAGCGGTCTAAGGCACTGCATCTCAGTGCTAGAGGCGTCACTACAGACCCTGGTTCGATTCCAGGCTGTATCACAACTGCAGTGATTGGGAGTCCCATAGGGCGGCTCACAATTGGCCCAGTGTCGTCCGGGTTAGGCCGTTGTTGTAAATAAGAATTTGTTCTTAACTGGCTTGCCTAGTTAAATAAAGGTGTCTTGTGCACCATTAAAACAATTCTAATTGCGACTGCTCGACTAAAGAAATCTCGGTTGACCAACAGCCTATCGACCAAACAATCCACTAAATAGGATCAGCTCTACCAAAATGACTCAATACATTATTTACCATTAATTTCTATTGGGTATAAAACAATATAAAAAACAACCAAAACTAACTGCAAATCCATTTGTAGAATCACAATCTTGATTGCGTACTAGGAATATGGGAACAAATACATGTATGTTAAAGTTTCTAACTTTGGTTTTACTGGGCTATGACCCAGAAGTTTCTATCTCCTCTGCTCAGCTGTTCATCTCGTCTAGTCAGGTCAGGTCAGAGTAGATCCACCCAGAGGAGAGTGTATGGTATGAAACAGGAACACTATAGTCGGGGGGGCTGAAGAGGGAAAAAGCTGAAAGATTCTACAAGCAGTCGGAGGCCCTCCGAATTCTTGGACCCCCACAGTTGATTCCATCTGACCCCCACCCCACCACTACCCCCTGAACTCACCTAACCCTACACTCTATCAAAGGGTAAGAGAGAGAAAATAGGCAAAACTATTGTTAGCGTTACTGAAACCAGGGGTTAAGGAGAGGACCGGTGTCTGTGGTCCGGTGACCGCCTGTTAGTTCTCCTCATGGGATCAGCAGTGGACTCATGGCTGTATGAATTATTAAAAACACACACACAGCATAATTTTTCATCACTGTTTGTGTTGTAAATAATTGTTGTAAATTGCAGTGTGATTATGGCCATTACGCTGCGATGACATTTAGTACTAGAGTCCACCACTCCCTTATCTGTTTTGATTGTCCAGCTGTAAGACATTGTAAAATCATTTCCTCTCAGGGATTTGGGTGGATTTCTCATGGTGATAACCATGACAACTGGTGATCATCAATAATAACACGCTAATAATAACAAATGGGCTTCATAGAGTGTGTGTGTACGCGAGTATGCCTGTGGGCGAGAGAGAGTAGAGCTCAGCGGAGTGAGAGAGAGAATTATTTTTTATTTTTTTCAACCTTTATTTAACTAGGCAAGTCATTTAAGAACAAATTCTTATTTTCAATGACGGCCTAGGAACAGTGGGTTAACTGCCTGTTCAGGGGCAGAACGACATATTTGTACCTTGTCAGCTCAGGGGTTTGAACTTGCAACCGTCCAACGCTCTAACCACTACCCTGCCGTCCCAGAATGAAGGCTATACGTATGTCCTATGTAGAATGTGATCTGTAAGGTTGCGTGGAGGATGAGTGTGTCTAACTGTGTGTGCTATGCAAATGTATGTGTTTGTTCTGGGAGGACCCAGAGAGAGGCTCATCTAGTTGGTGCTGACAGAAGGGCTCTTTAGATTGGAGCCAACAGAGCAGAGCTACAGAGAGACACACGGGGACACTCATCCATGGAGCTCCATCTGAGTGCTTCCACCCCTCCCTTTCCATTTAGAGTCCAACTGTCCTCTCCTCCTTCCATCCCCAGGTAAAGGCCTACAGGGGTATCTGTTACCTTATCAGATCAGTGGAATCTGAGCACACACTGTGTGTTTAAGTGTATCGGCGTAAAATTACCATCAACTTTGGGGTCCATTTCAGATAAGTCAATTGAAGAGATGAGTGGGAATTCATGAATGGAAAAACTACTAACTTCTTCTTTTGTTAAATGTGGGGGTTGGCATTTGAGTTTTATTTCCTAAATTGACAGAATAGAAATGATCCAATCCTAGTAACCGTACTCAACCACCTAATTCATGGCAACACCAACACACCAAACACAGCAGCAGTGGGTGCCATGGTAATGAGTGGGGGTGTAATCACGGGAAGTTAGCGAGCCTGACAGCCACGGGGGAACAGGAGAGCTGGGCGGCCCACTTCAACGTCACATCCTGGTACACCAGCAGCATGTTGTTATGGTTACCGACCAGAGTGTTGGTGGTGCCTTCAGACACTGGGAAGAGAAGGAGGGGTCAGAGGTTAGATCAGTCACAGGAGACGCATGAAACATAATGAAAAGTGCTTTATAAATACAGTCCTTCTATCCATCAGTCATCAATGGGATGTCGATTTACTCTGAGTTGCTTTGGCAGGCAAGAAGCCAGTCCATAAATGACGACAAACCTTAAATTAATATTTAACCATTTAGAAAGCAAAAAGATCTCAAAGGTCATTACAAATGAATTAAACAAGGCCTAGTTCTGGGGTGAGGATGTGTCTTTGAGGTAGAAGATTAATTTGTGAGAACACACATGGTTAAACCCCAGGTTGACCTGAAATGGTCTAGCATGAAAACGCCTTTTGGTTTGGCCACACACACACAAGCATTTAGAGTGACTGCCACCGCGGGAGATCTGAGAGGCACACGCAACACACGCCTAGCCAACCTCATTGGGATAGAGGGCAGGGGCGGGCAAGGCCAAAATGACAGACACAGTTTATATATGACTCCTTCCATCCACTACATATAGCGCCATTTGTTTTTTCTCCTCTTTTGCTCCCTCTGGTTCGTTCTGTTCTTCCACTGTGGCCAGGCACTGTATTAATAGCAGCGTATCAGACAGACATGTGGCAATCGTTTCCCTGAACACACCTTACCCTGAGGTGTATCTGTGTGTGTGTACACTAATTATCAGTGATTATTATACATGCTGGGGTTAAGTGGCTGTATTATCACTAGAGGGAAAAACAGAGGATGAGAGAGAGAGAGAGAGAGAGAGAGAGAGAGAGAGAGAGAGAGAGAGAGAGAGAGAGAGACAGAGAGAGAGAGAGAGAGAGAGAGAGAGAGAAAGACAGAGAGAGAGAGAGAGAGAGAGAGACACAGAGAGAGAGAGAGCGAGAGAGACAGAGAGAGAGAGAGAGAGAGAGAGAGAGAGAGAGAGGCAAAGAAACGAGGAAGAGAGAGAAAAGGAGAACGCGAGCCAAAAAAGACAGCTGCATAGCGGAGGGCCAAAAGGGGAAACCTGTGAAATATTGAGAGCGGGCCGGTAAACCGCTAAAGTTCCAGCCAAAACAATGTGAAAGTCAGCAGCCCGGAAAGTTCCTCTCCCTCTCTCTCTCTGTATTGAAAACCAAACCGCAGCAGATTACAATAGCGGGAAGCCATTTGCCATACTATCCGGGTGGCTGCTGAAAACACAACCAGAGAAATCTATCGAGGACTGTGATCGATGTCACCTGGGATCCTGGCCTTTACAGAGGAACAATGCAAATGGAATGGGAAGTGTGGTGTGTGTGTGTGTGTGTGTGTGCGCGCGCGTGTATACCAGAAAGAATGGTGCTCAGAGGTCAAACACACCTCTATGAGGAATAGCAGGTGCCTCTGGTTTAAAAAACTTTTTTTTAAATCTCTCTCTCAAACACTCTGCTTCCCATCTTCCTCGTCCATCCCTCTCTCATTGATTTCCTCCCTCCTTTCTCTCACCTATTTCCCTCCTCTCTCTCTCCCTCCCTCCCCCTTTCTCTCCCGCTATCCTTCCCTTGCCATCCCCCTCTCCATGTATATACAGGTAACTGCCAAAATAAAGGAAACACTTGAGTAAAGAAGGGATACAAAGTATATTGAAAGCAGGCACTTCAACACAGGTGTGGTTCCTGAGTTAATTAAGAGATGAACATCCCATCATGCCGAGGGTCATGTATAAAAAATGTCCAGTTGCCCATTATTTGGGCTACCATGGCTAGAAGAGATCTAAGAGACTTTGAAAGTGGGGTCTTAAAGGAGCATAGGGGATTTAAAGGGTGTGTATATCTCTCAGTCACCAGATCTCAACTCAACTGGACACTTATGGGCGATTCTGGCGCGCCACTTGAGACTGCGTTTTCCACCACCATCAACAAAACACCAAATGATGGAATGTCTTGTGGAAGAATGGTGTCGCATCCCTCCAACAGATTTCCAGACACTTGTAGAATCTATACCAAGGTGCATTCAAGCGGTTCTGTTCGGCTCATGGTGGCCCCAACGCCCTACTAATACACTTATGTTAGTGTTTCCTTTATTTTGGCAGTTACCTGTAATTGAGCTCAGCTGGAGAGAGGTGTGTTGGCTGGAACCCATTAGTGGGCCCTGCGATAGTGGGATTAACATGGAACACGCAGACCCCTGATCCACAGGGCATTCCGCCAGTAGAACATGCTGTGTGTGTGCATGTGCGTGTGCTTATGCAGGTGACGGTGCTGTGTGTTGCATGTTCGAGGTGCTACATATGCTAAATATGGATCCGATTAGAGCGTGCCTTGCTCTGTGACATTTCCTACTTCCTCTGGTTGGAGTGGTATGTTGGGAGTCAGTCAAGACAGACAGATGCACTGTGTAGAGCTGTACTCCAGTCCCTCATTAAACCCAACCCAGGAGCCGAGACTCCCTATCAGATGAACCTGAGCTCACAGACAAACACTCATTCTGCTACCGACACGCACACTGGACAGGCATGGGGAACGTCTTATCACCACTAGAAATATTTGTTAGACCAGTATCCACATGGCAGACCTAAAACAAAGACTGGATAGGAGAGTCAGCAATAATATTCATCAATTATATGGAGGATGGATATCTGCTATGTCATACAATATGCCCTACAAATAATGTGTCTGATATCAAGCAGTAAATAAGCTAATGATATCAAGCAGTAAAACAGTATGTTATGTGAGGAAGCAGCTAGGGCTGTACCATTACCTGAGGGACAGGGGAGGAAGCACTAGGGCTCTACCATTACCTGAGGAGTAGGGGAGGAAGCACTAGGGCTCTACCATTACCTGAGGGACAGGGGAGGAAGCACTAGGGCTGTACCATTACCTGAGGGACAGGGGAGGAAGCAATAGGGCTCTACCATTACCTGTGGAGTAGGGGAGGAAGCAGCTGGTGTTGTACTCCAGTTTCTTCATGAAGAGGATATGTCTGTTGTCTTTGAGAAAGTATAGATTCCTCTCGCCGCAAACAAAGATGGAGGACGAGGACGGAGAGGAGGGGACACTTGAGGTCCAAGGCCTGCTCCCCCGGGACCAGGGTCCAGTCAGCCTGGGGGGGAAACACACACACAGGGTTACACACACACAAACTTCTCTTCTCACCGTCAGTCTCTTCCCTGCAGTTTTGCTATGCTGCTCAGAATCCTTCTCAGTGGTAACACTTCAGTTTAGACAAACACAATGTTCTCAGTGGTAACACTTCAGTTTAGACAAACACAATGTTCTCAGTGGTAACACTTCAGTTTAGACAAACACAATGTTCTCAGTGGTAACACTTCAGTTTAGACAAACACAATGTTCTCAGTGGTAACACTTCAGTTTAGACAAACACAATGTTCTCAGTGGTAACACTTCAGTTTAGACAAACACAATGTTCTCAGTGGTAACACTTCAGTTTAGACAAACACGATGTTCTCAGTGGTAACACTTCAGTTTAGACACACACAATGTTCTCAGTGGTAACACTTCAGTTTAGACACACACAATGTTCTCAGTGGTAACACTTCAGTTTAGACACACAATGTTCTCAGTGGTAACACTTCAGTTTAGACAAACACAATGTTCTCAGTGGTAACACTTCAGTTTAGACAAACAATGTTCTCAGTGGTAACACTTCAGTTTAGACAAACAATGTTCTCAGTGGTAACACTTCAGTTTAGACACACAATGTTCTCAGTGGTAACACTTCAGTTTAGACACACAATGTTCTCAGTGGTAACACTTCAGTTTAGACACACAATGTTCTCAGTGGTAACACTTCAGTTTAGACAAACACAATGTTCTCAGTGGTAACACTTCAGTTTAGACACACAATGTTCTCAGTGGTAACACTTCAGTTTAGACACACAATGTTCTCAGTGGTAACACTTCAGTTTAGACAAACACAATGTTCTCAGTGGTAACACTTCAGTTTAGACAAACACAATGTTCTCAGTGGTAACACTTCAGTTTAGACACACAATGTTCTCAGTGGTAACACTTCAGTTTAGACAAACACAATGTTCTCAGTGGTAACACTTCAGTTTAGACAAACACCATGTTCTCAGTGGTAACACTTCAGTTTAGACAAACACAATGTTCTCAGTGGTAACACTTCAGTTTAGACAAACACAATGTTCTCAGTGGTAACACTTCAGTTTAGACAAACACAATGTTCTCAGTGGTAACACTTCAGTTTAGACAAACACAATGTTCTCAGTGGTAACACTTCAGTTTAGACAAACACAATGTTCTCAGTGGTAACACTTCAGTTTAGACAAACACAATGTTCTCAGTGGTAACACTTCAGTTTAGACAAACACAATGTTCTCAGTGGTAACACTTCAGTTTAGACAAACACAATGTTCTCAGTGGTAACACTTCAGTTTAGACAAACACAATGTTCTCAGTGGTAACACTTCAGTTTAGACAAACACAATG
Source organism: Oncorhynchus mykiss (assembly GCF_013265735.2). Taxonomy (NCBI): domain Eukaryota; kingdom Metazoa; phylum Chordata; class Actinopteri; order Salmoniformes; family Salmonidae; genus Oncorhynchus; species Oncorhynchus mykiss. The sequence goes on from NC_048566.1 coordinate 31,561,719, forward strand.
TTCTCAGTGGTAACACTTCAGTTTAGACACACACAATGTTCTCAGTGGTAACACTTCAGTTTAGACACACAATGTTCTCAGTGGTAACACTTCAGTTTAGACAAACACAATGTTCTCAGTGGTAACACTTCAGAAACACTTCAGCTGGACCCTCTGTCAGAAGCTCCACTGTCATAACAGACATCCATCTGTGTTATGACAACTAAAGTTTGTGCCACAAACCATTATTCAGGTACGCCAGTTAGCTAGCATCATGCTTTAACGTTCTCAAACAATGGCTTTATTAATAGCAGTATCATGACACTGATCTGGAGTCAGTCTACAGTAGTCTAGCAGTATGGCATTAATACAATCTGATTTCCAGTAAAAAGCTGGAACTGGCTATAGTAGCTACAGACATCTCACACACGCTCAGTCACCTGGCCCCTCGGGAGGGAGAAGGAAAAGCTGCTAAGAATCAGATAATTACCTGAAGAGAAATCAGAACCTGCTAAGCCCTGATGTTTATGGAGCTGGAAACGACAGGAGACTATTTGCTCTGTCAGGGAGAAAGTATTTTTCTCTCTCGCTCTCTTGAGAAAAGAATGAAGGGATGAACATGTCCAAAGACAACAGCAAGCAGTGCCAATGGGAAGGTGGAGGAAGAGGAACCGGGACCTATTTTGCCGTTACTAGTTGCAGAGTGATTCAAATAGAGTACACTCCTGACAAATGCACATCGAAAAGTGCACTTTGGTTTGCATTCATTCATTATTTTTGATAAGCTATAAGAAATCTGAAGGCCTCAATCCTAAATGGATGGGAGAGTTTGGCACCATCTTGCCAAATGTAAGGGCAGAGTACTATGGTCAGGTATGTTGGTGAATGAGCTAGTGTGAATGAGACCTAACACATAGAATCACAAAGAGTGTGTGTGTGGCGAGTGCATGAGCGATGATAGAAAAATTTATGCAGCCTACAGTTCTGCTTGACTTGTTGGGGCGGCTCCGCTATGTTGTGGTGGTGGATTAGCTGCTCTGCTATGTTGTAGTAGTGGGTTAGCTGCTCTGCTATGTTGTGTGGTAGTAGTGGGTTAGCTGCTCTGCTATGTTGTGTTATAGTAGTGGGTTAGCTGCTCTGCTATGTTGTGTTGTAGTAGTGGGTTAGCTGCTCTGCTATGTCGTAGTGGTGAGTTAGCTGCTCTGCTATGTTGTGTTATAGTAGTGGGTTAGCTGCTCTGCGATGTTGTGTTGTAGTGGTGGGTTAGCTGCTCTGCTATGTTGTAGTAGTGGGCTAGCTGCTCTGCGATGTTGTGTTGTAGTAGTGGGTTAGCTGCTCTGCTATGTTGTAATGGTGGGTTAGCTGCTCTGCTATGTTGTAGTGGTGGGTTAGCTGCTCTGCTATGTTGTAGTGGTGGGTTAGCTGCTCTGCTATGTTGTGGTGGTGGGTTAGCTGCTCTGCTATGTTGTAGTGGTGTGTTAGCTGCTCTGCTATGTTGTAGTGGTGTGTTAGCTGCTCTGCTATGTTGTAGTAGTGGGTTAGCTGCTCTGCTATGTTGTAGTAGTGGGTTAGCTGCTCTGCTATGTTGTGGTGGTGGGTTAGCTGCTCTGCTATGTTGTAGTAGTGTGTTAGCTGCTCTGCTATGTTGTAGTAGTGTGTTAGCTGCTCTGCTATGTTGTAGTAGTGTGTTAACTGCTCTGCTATGTTGTAGTGGTGTGTTAGCTGCTCTGCTATGTTGTGGTGGTGGGTTAGCTGCTCTGCTATGTTGTAGTAGTGGGTTAGCTGCTCTGCTATGTTGTAGTAGTGGGTTAGCTGCTCTGCTATGTTGTAGTAGTGGGTTAACTGCTCGGCTAAGTTGTGTTGTAGTAGTGGGTTAGCTGCTCTGCTATGTTGTAGTAGTGGGTTAGCTGCTCTGCTATGTTGTAGTAGTGGGTTAGCTGCTCTGCTATGTTGTAGTAGTGGGTAAGCTGCTCTGCTATGTTGTAGTGGTGAGTTAGCTGCTCTGCTATGTTGTGTTGTAGTAGTGGGTTAGCTGCTCTGCTATGTTGTAGTGGTGAGTTAGCTGCTCTGCTATGCTGTGTTGTAGTAGTGGGTTAGCTGCTCTGCTATGTTGTGTTGTAGTAGTGGGTTAGCTGCTCTGCTATGTTGTAGTAGTGGGTTAGCTGCTCTGCTATGTTGTGGTGGTGGGTTAGCTGCTCTGCTGTGCTGTGTTGTAGTAGTGGGTTAGCTGCTCTGCTATGTTGTGTTGTAGTAGTGGGTTAGCTGCTCTGCTATGTTGTAGTAGTGGGTTAGCTGCTCTGCTATGTTGTGGTGGTGGGTTAGCTGCTCTGCTGTGTTATAGTAGTGGGTTAGCTGCTCTGCTATGTTGTAGTAGTGGGTCAGCTACTCTGCTATGTTGTAGTAGTGGGTTAGCTGCTCTGCTATGGTGTAGTAGTGGGTTAGCTGCTCTGCTATGTTGCAGTAGTGGGTCAGCTGCTCTGCTATGTTGCAGTAGTGGGTTAGCTGCTCTGCTATGGTGTAGTAGTGGGTTAGCTGCTCTGCTATGTTGTAGTGGTGGGTTAGCTGCTCTGCTATGTTGTAGTAGTGGGTTAGCTGCTCTGCTATGTTGTAGTAGTGGGTTAGCTGCTCTGCTATGGTGTAGTAGTGGGTTAGCTGCTCTGCTATGTTGTGTTGTAGTAGTGGGTTAGCTGCTCTGCTATGTTGTAGTAGTGGGTTAGCTGCTCTGCTATGGTGTAGTCGTGGGTTAGCTGCTCTGCTATGGTGTAGTAGTGGGTTAGCTGCTCTGCTCTGCTATGTTGTAGTAGTGGGTTAGCTGCTCTGCTATGGTGTAGTCGTGGGTTAGCTGCTCTGCTATGTTGTGTTGTAGTAGTGGGTTAGCTGCTCTGCTATGTTGTAGTGGTGGGTTAGCTGTTCTGCTATGTTGTGTTATAGTAGTGGGTTAGCTGCTCTGCTATGTTTTAGTAGTGGGTTAGCTGCTCTGCTATGTTGTAGTAGTAGGTTAGCTGCTCTGCTATGTTGTGTTGTAGTGGTGGGTTAGCTGCTCTGCTCATTTGTCTCCTGCTGAATCTGATATGTCCATTAACACCTCTCGACCTGAGCAGGCCTGTTCACAGCAGCCTTACACAGCTTTAGGTCTGCGTTTGTGTGTGGAGTGCTTGGAATGGCCCACTGAGTTTTATGGCAGAGAAAATCTGAGATGGCTGAGTACACACTCACACACAAAGAGCCATAACACAGAGTGGCTGTGAGAGCAGAGAACTATAATTAGGCCTCTACACGCTATTAAAAATCACACACATCAACGAGGGGTCAGGGAGTACCACCTGCAGAGCAGATACACACATACACAATAATAAACACGTGTGGGTGTGTGCTTCACCAGCTATTCTGGTCATCCCCCTTTGGTGAACTGGGCTCAGGGTGGGAGGTTAGTAAAACACTGAAGGACAAGGCCACTAACACAATTACCTCGCCCTGTGTGTGTGAGTGTATCACACGTATGGTGTGTGTGCATGTATGTGTGTGTCTTCTCTCACGCTTGTGAGTTTGTCTACGCCCATACTAAATATATTAAAAAACGCTCTTCTAGCTCTATTAAACATTATTCCAGCACGTCTACCCTTAGCAGAGACATACAGAGGAAACCAGCCCTACTAATAGCATTAATAGAACATGCTGTTACACAGGTTGAGCCCAAGGACAAAGCACAGAGGCTGGCAGGACAGAGCAGAGCAGTGCAGTGGTTCTTTGGGCCTGGGTTCTGGGTGGAGTGTGGGCCTGGGTTCTGGGTGGAGTGTGGGCCAGGTGCTGCTTAGAATGGCCTACGCTGTTTGTGAGTGTGTGTGGCCCGATTCTGACCCAAACCCAGCCTAGCCATTAGGGCGGTATTACTACAACACCGCTATTACAGCGCCTACAGTCATTCCATGGTCAGGAACTATTATGGGTGCTCACATTTTCAGCAAGGTCCTACAATATATATATAATTTCAGATGAATACACTAACTCAGATGACAAGTGTGTACGGTGGTGTGTAGGAGCCGATTCCACAGGCTGTGCTGCTCCCTGGTGGTGGTGTGTGGTAGTGTAACCCTGGAGCAGGATCATCTTGTCCTCTTATTTATAGGAACCTCATTGGAATCCACTCTCTCTCTCTCCCTACACTGACAGGAGAGGGACACGACTATACTGCGAGTGTGTGAGAGAGAGAGACTCAGAGAGTAAGAAAGAGAAGGAGAGAAATGGAAAGGGAGGAGGGACAGAGATAAAAAAAAAGATGGAGCTGAAGGGTAGGGCTGCCGTCTTATTGGCTCTTAACCAATCGTGCTTCAGGACATCAGAACTGGGATTACTCACTTCAAATTGAACTAGGAGTTTTTCTTCAATAAGTCGGACGTGAGGGAAATGCTACAGACAACCGACCAGGCCTAGATCCCTGTGATTCGCTGGAAAAAGAAACGTAGGTTTCGCGGAAAGAGATCAGGATGCCTTGTGAGGATCAGGTGAAGAGTGGCTAATCTGCCCTTTCCTTCCGTTCTTCTAGCTAACGTTCAACCACTGGAAAATAAATGGGACGAACTGAAAGCACGTATATCCTAACAACGGGACATTAAAAACTGTAATATCTTATGTTTTACCGAGTCGTGGCTGAACGACGACATTAAGATCATACAAGCTTGCGGGTTATACACTCCATCGGCAGGACAGAACAGCAGCCTCTGGTAAGACACGGGGCGAGGGCCTATGCATATTTGTAAACAATAGCTGGGGCACGATATCTAAGGAAGTCTCAGGGTTTTGCTCGCCTGAGGTAGAGTATCTCATGATAAGCTGTAGACCACACAATCTGTATTTTTCGTACATACCACCACAGACCAAGGCTGGCACTAAAACTGCACTCAATGAGCTGTATTCCGCCATAAGCAAACAGGAAAACACTCATCCAGAGGCAGCACTCCTAGTGGCCGGGGACTTTAATGCAGGGAAACTTAAATTAGTTTTACCTAATTTACCTAATTTCTATCAGCATGTTAAATGCGCAACCAGAGGGAAGAAAATCTAGACAACCTTCAATCAACACACAGAGACTCGTACAAAGCTCTCCCTCGGCCTCCATCTTACCATAACTCTATCCTCTTGATTCCTGTTAGCAAGCAAAAAATTAAAGCAGGAAGCACCAGTCAACCTCTCCCTGTCTGAGTGTGTAATACCAACATGTTTCAAGCAGACCACCATAGTCCCTGTGCCCAAAAACACTAAGGTAACCTGCCTAAATGACTACCGACCCGTAGCACTCACATCTGTAGCCATGAAGTGCTTTGAAAGGCTGGTCATGGCTCACATCAACACCATTATCCCAGAAACCGTAGACCCACTCCAATTTGCATACTGCACCAACAGATCCACAGATGATGCAATCTCTATTGCACTCCACACTGCCCTCACTCACCTGGACATACGGAACACCTATGTGAGAATGCTATTCAGTACCCTCAAAGCTCATCACTAAGCTAAGGATCCTGGGCTAACACTACTCCCTCTGCAACTGGATCCTGGACATCCTGTCTGGCCACCCCCAGGTGGTAAGGATGGGTATCAACACATCCGCTACGCTGATCCTCAACACAGGGGCCCCTCAGGGGTGCATGCTCAGTCGCCTCCTGACTCCCTGTTCACTCATGACTGCACAGCCAGGCATTATTCCAACACCATTATTAAGTTTGTAGATGACACAACAGAGTGATCACCGACAACAATGAGAGCCTACAGGGAGGAGGTCAGAGACCTGACCGTGTGGTGCAAGGACAATAAACTCTCCCTCAACATGATCAAGACAAAGGAGATGATTGTGGACTAAAGGAAAAGGAGGACTGAGCAGGCCCCCATTCTCATTGACAGGGCTGTAGTGGAGCAGGTTGACAGCTTCAAGTTCCTTGGCATCCACATCGCCATCAAACTACATGGTCCAAGCACACCAAGACAGTCGTGAAGACAAAACCTATTCCCCCTCAGGAGATTGAAAAGATTTGGCATGGGTTTTACAGCTGCACCATCGAGAGCATCCTGATGGGTTGCATCACAGCCTGGTATGGCAACTGCACTACAGAGGGTAGTGCGTACGGCCCAGTACATCACTGGGGCCAGGCTTCCTGCCATCCAGGACTTCTATACCAGGCGGTGTCCGAGGAAGGCCCTAAAAATTGTCAAAGACTCCAGCCACCCTGGTCATAGACGGTTCTCCTCTGCTACCGCACGGCAAGCGGTACCGGAGCACCAAGTCTAGGTCCAAGAGGCTTCTAAACAGCTTCTACCCAGAAGGCATAAGACCCTTAAATAGCTATTCAAATGGCTACCCAGATTATTTACATCCCCCCCCCCCATGCTGCTGCTACTCTGTTATTATCTATGCATAGCCACTTTAATAACTCTACCGACATGTACATAATTACCTCAATTACCTCGACACCGGTGCCCCCCGCACGTTGACACATTGACTCTGTACAAAGCCCCTGTACAAAGCCCTGCGATTGTTATTTACTGCTGCTCTTTAATTATTTATTATTCTTACCTCTAATTTTTTTAGGGATTTTCTTACAACTGCATTGTTGGTTAAGGGCTTGTGAGTAAGCACTGTATTCGGCACATGTGACAAATAAAAGTTGATCTAATTGGGAAAGGATGTGAGAGAGAGAGAGAGAGAGAGAGAGAGAGAGATAGAGAGAGAGAGAGAGAGAGATAGAGAGAGAGAGAGCGAGGTGAATGGGTGTGTGTGTGTGTGTGTGTTTGCGCAAATGGAAACTGGCATGAATGAAGGAGTCCATAAAGCGCTGGAAGTCTATGAAATGAATAAGGTGAAGAAGAGTTCAGGGGTTAATGAGGAATGTTAGAATGCCAGGGGGGAGAGAGGGAGAGAGGATGGGGGCAAGAAATCATCCCTCAAGAGAAATATATGTATTTGGAAAAAAGGAGGGGAAAGCCCTCGACTCTGCAGCATCCAAGAAAAGCAACGACTCCCATCCTAAACATGTCCTCTATAACAGTAACCAACACAGCTCCAAGTCTCCTCACACACACGTGCACACACAAACCAGTGTTAAACTGAAGCCCTTTTAGACATGAGAAGGCCAATAATAAAACAAGGGATATATTGTTGAGGTGTGTGTGTGTGTGTGTGTGTGTGTGTGTGTGTGTGTGTGTGTGTGTGTGTTCCAGTGAGCACGTGTTTGGATAAGTGTGCTCTCCCATTAATGAATTGCCTGTTGTCTCTTGTCTGGGGCTTGGTCCAGATTTCAGCAGTGTGTTCCTGGCAGGCTAAAAGAGAGCTTCTGTGGTTGACCTGACACAACCTTTGAAGGACACACAGAACCTAACTTACTACACATACAAATACACCCACACGTGTGCACATGCATCCACACAACGATCCAGTCACTGCCATCCAAATAAACCTGCACCAGAACGCCAAGGGTTCCCCTCCACACAGAATGAATCATATTCTGCACTTATAGCTCTGTGGTCATTAGAAATGAAAGGGCAATGAATTAACTAAAAAAAAAAATGAAAAAAGTGTGTGTGGTTTGTGACTAAACTGTCAATGCATATCTGTTACATGTGAAGTATTTGAGCTGCTCATGTGATGTGTAACATGTGACCCCTCCGAAGGTTCCATAAGTCATGTTGCAAGCGGTCCTCTGGAGGATGTGCTCATAGACCCGCTTGAGCTGGTACTGAACCCCATGCTCCACATTACCAGCAGTACCTACGGTAGAGAAAGAGAGAGAGACAGTAGAGCGAGGTAGAGAGAAATAGAGGGAGAGAGAGACAGTAGAGCGAGGTAGAGAGAAATAGAGGGAGAGAGAGACAGTAGAGCAAGGTAGAGAGAAATAGAGGGAGAGAGAGACAGTAGAGCGAGGTAGAGAGAAATAGAGGGAGAGAGAGACAGTAGAGCGAGGTAGAGAGTAATAGAGGGAGAGAGAGAGAGACAGTAGAGCGAGGTAGAGAGTAATAGAGGGAGAGAGAGAGACAGTAGAGCGAGGTAGAGAGAAATAGAGGGAGAGAGAAAGAGGGAGAGAGAGACAGTAGAGCGAGGTAGAGAGTAATAGAGGGAGAGAGAGACAGTAGAGCGAGTTAGAGAGAAATAGAGGGAGAGACCCACCCTCCATATTAATATTTATTGTCACATATCATTGCTATGTCCTATGGTTAAATCTGCAGAGAAAGAACTAGACTAACGGGAGCAAACTGCCATAGTATCAAATCAAAATCAAATCAAATTTGTCACATGCTTCATAAACAACAGGTGTAGACTAACATTGAAATGCTTACTCACAGGCCCTTCCCAACAATGCAGAGAGAAAAATATAGAAAAAATAATAACACGAAGAATAAATACTGTACCAGTAACGAGACAATTTGCAGGGGTATGAGTTATTTGAGGTAGATATGTACATATAGGTAGGGGTAGGCAACATGATAAATAGTAAACAGTAGCAGCAGCATATGTGATGAGTCAAAAGAGTTAGTGCAAAAAGGGTAATGCAGATAGTTAACCAAATAACTACACAGACTATTTAGTAGTGTTATGGCTTGGGGGGTTAGAAGCTGTTCAGGGTCCTGTTGGTTCCAGACTTGGTGCATCGGTACCGCTTGCAGTGCGGTAGGTAGCAGAGAAAACAAACAGTCTGTGACTTGGTTGGCTGAAGGTCTTGGATGTCAAGGAGCTTGACCCCAATGATGTACTGGGCCGCCTGGCTCGTTGCGAACTAATTTGCATGAATTTTACGTAATTATGAAATAACATTGAAAGTTGTGGAATGTAACAGGAATATTTAGACTTATGGATGCCACCCGTTAGATAAAATACGGAACGGTTCCACATTTCACTGAAAGAATAAACGTTTTATTTTTGAAATTATAGTTTCCGGATTTGACCATATTAATGACCTAAGGCTCGTATTTCTGTGTGTTATTATGTTATGATTAAGTCTATGATTTGATATTTGATAGAGCAGTCTGACTGAGCAGTGGAAGGCAGCAGCAGGCTCGTAAGCATTCATTCAAACAGCACTTTCGTGCATTTACAGCAGCTCTTCGCAATGCTTCAAGCATTGCGCTGTTTATGACTTCAAGCCTATCAACTCCCGAGATTAGGCTGGTGTAACCGATGTGAAATGGCTAGCTAGTTAGCGGGGTGCGCGCTAATAGCGTTTCAAACGTCACTCGCTCTGAGACTTGGAGTAGTTGTTCAATACTGGACAATACTGACATAAGAGTATATCCGTATAGATATAATGAAGTATATCCTAATGGTAAAGGTTAGGATTGGGGGGGTAGTCAAACCTGGCCCTAAATTTGTATTCTGGGGGCAACTGCTACTTCAAGCACAAGTTGTGAATGGATAAATATAATACAATATGCATAGGAAAAAGTGACAAATCTGTTTGATGTAAATCTATGGTTTAAACATGTGTTCTACAGCTTTGCGGAGGAACATGTCTGTCATCAACCCTGCTGTAATGTTTACGGAGGAAAAACAACTAAAAATGAAGCCTGGGTGATTTCTTCTTTACTCAAAACCACAGCGCCCACTGTCGATGAGAACACATTTCACCATCTCCCGCCCCACTGCTCTAGAGACAAAATTTACAATGTGTTTCTCTGTTTAGGGAACACTCAATGGTCATTCAAAATGCTAACCGAATCCAGCTACCCAAAACATACAGTAACATAAAATGTCAGCAAACAGATGAAGGAATCCTTTGATTCATACATCCCTTTTGTGGGCGAAACTTTTGGAAAATGCCCGGCTTTTCCAGGAAGCCTGTCTCTCCAGGAGGTCCCTGTGCACCCAGGAATGGACCACCGTGATGACATGTCCCAACATTCCAGTCTTCCCTCATCATTCCATTCCTCCCTTTCTCTCCATCTTTCTCCTCCTATTCCCCTCTTTCTCCTCTTACTTGAATCGTTTTGGCCACGGGGAGAGCAGAGGAGGCAATGGCGGTTTCAGTCTAGCGCTTGACATTTTTTGTTCAAAATATTAGAGTATTTACTCAACCTGTATTTGGCAAGTTAATGTGCTTGAGAACAAATTTCCTTTAACAACATCTTAAAATGGGACCCTGGGGTGTTTCCAGCTATGTGCTGGTAACTTGGTGGTTAGCCTAAAGTAGTGGAGCCAGCCAAGTTTGAGACTAGGTGGTTGATATAGTATGATAAATCACATGGAGAGAGCTGAATTCATGACATGGTGGTCAGGATTTACTGGAAGCAGATTAAGACAAGAACAAAGTTGAAGTCAGTGCCAAAGGTTCATGAACTCCATTGATGTCTACTCAGTGGATAAACGAACAGCATGACAGCAACTACCTCTTGACTTTGTGGTACAGGGTCAGGAGTTCACGACATGGTCAGCAAGGTCATGTGATCAGGAAAAACCTTTGGCCCTTGAAGCTAATGTGTGTTTAGGACTGGGTGGGAAGCAACAGGAAAAGCCATTGTCTCCCAACACATGACATCATCATTCCTGTGCAACTCTATTCCTTCGTTGCAGTGATGTAGGACAATGAGAGTAGAGAATTCCATTAGTGACGTGGTACTTTAAGATTCTAAGTAGGGCTATGTTGAGTTAACGCCACGATTGCCCATTTGACCTGCAATTCCAGGTCACACTTCTGAGTGTTTGAGCAGCAGGTCATACTATTTGAGCAGCAGGTGCGTGTAGCATAGTATTTGAGCAGCAGGTACATGTAGCATACTATTTGAGCAGCAGGTGCATGCAGCATACTATTTGAGCAGCAGGTGCATGTAGCATACTATTTGAGCAGTAGGTAGGTGTAGCATACTATTTGAGCAGCAGGTGCATGTAGCATAGTATTTGAGCAGCAGGTGCGTGTAGCATAGTATTTGAGCAGCAGGTACATGTAGCATACTATTTGAGCAGCAGGTGCATGCAGCATACTATTTGAGCAGCAGGTACATGTAGCATACTATTTGAGCAGCAGGTACATGTAGCATACTATTTGAGCAGCAGGTGCGTGTAGCATACTATTTGAGCAGCAGGTACATGTAGCATACTATTTGAGCAGCAGGTACATGTAGCATACTATTTGAGCAGCAGGTACATGTAGCATACTATTTGAGCAGCAGGTACATGTAGCATACTATTTGAGCAGCAGGTACATGTAGCATACTATTTGAGCAGCAGATGCGTGTAGCATACTATTTGAGCAGCAGGTACATGTAGCATACTATTTGAGCAGCAGGTACATGTAGCATACTATTTGAGCAGCAGGTGCGTGTAGCATACTATTTGAGCAGCAGGTACATGTAGCATACTATTTGAGCAGCAGGTACATGTAGCATACTATTTGAGCAGCAGGTGCGTGTAGCATACTATTTGAGCAGCAGGTACATGTAGCATACTATTTGAGCAGCAGGTGCATGCAGCATACTATTTGAGCAGCAGGTACATGTAGCATACTATTTGAGCAGCAGGTACATGTAGCATACTATTTGAGCAGCAGGTACATGTAGCATACTATTTGAGCAGCAGGTACATGTAGCATACTATTTGAGCAGCAGGTACATGTAGCATACTATTTGAGCAGCAGGTACATGTAGCATACTATTTGAGCAGCAGGTACATGTAGCATACTATTTGAGCAGCAGGTACATGTAGCATACTATTTGAGCAGCAGGTGCATGTAGCATACTATTTGAGCAGCAGGTACATGTAGCATACTATTTGAGCAGCAGGTACATGTAGCATACTATTTGAGCAGCAGGTACATGTAGCATACTATTTGAGCAGCAGGTACATGTAGCATACTATTTGAGCAGCAGGTACATGTAGCATACTATTTGAGCAGCAGGTGCATGCAGCATACTATTTGAGCAGCAGGTACATGTAGCATACTATTTGAGCAGCAGGTACATGTAGCATACTATTTGAGCAGCAGGTACATGTAGCATACTATTTGAGCAGCAGGTACATGTAGCATACTATTTGAGCAGCAGGTACATGTAGCATACTATTTGAGCAGCAGGTGCATGTAGCATACTATTTGAGCAGCAGGTACATGTAGCATACTATTTGAGCAGTAGGTGGGTGTGCCCTGGTACTTACGAGAAAAACTTGCCCACTTCAACCTGGATGACGGGGTCTCTGAGCTGCACCTCCAGTAGCTGGCTGTGGGCCTGGCTCTCCAGGCTTGGCAGGGTGGGGGGAGAAGACCCGCAGCATGCCCATGTAGTTGCCCACCACTATCTTATCTACAGGATATACTTCCTCAGCTTAGACATTGTGGTATGGTCTCATATTGCTCCCTTCGTTGTACAAAACATTAAGAAAACCTGTTCTTTCCATGAGACTGACCAGGTGAATCCAGGTGAAAGATATCATCCCTTTTTGATGTCCCTTGTTAAATCCACTTCAATCAGTGTAGATGAAGAGGAGGAGACAGTTTTAAGAAGGAGTTTTAAGCCTTGACACAATTGAGACATGAATTGTGTATGTGTGCATGGGCAAGACAAAAGATTTAAGTGCCTTTGAACAGGGTATGGTAGTAGGTGCCAGGCACACCGGTTTGTGTCGAGAACTGCAATACTGCTGGGTTTTTCACACTCAACAGTTTCCTGTGTGTATCAAGAATAGTCCACCATACAAGGTGTCGAAAGCGTTGTCATCTTGACAACTCTGGGAAGCATTGGATTCAACATGGGCCAGCATCCCAGTGGAATGCTTTCGACACCTTGTAGAGTCCATGCCCCGATGAATTGAGGCTGTTCTGAGGGCAAAGAGGGGGGTGCAAATCAATATTAGGAAGGTGTTCTTAATGTTTTGTACACTCAGTGTATGTGCTTTATATCGAGAGGGCAAATGGTATGTTTTAAACATGGTAATAAAGATCCAGGAAGTTAAGTCAATCAGTAAGTCAATCAGACAATTAACAAATCTGATTTGTGCATGTAAATAAGACTATGGTACCAGGGGCACTTTCACTCTCATTGTTTGTTTTTTGGTCTATTAGTGAACAGTGTCTTTGTAGTGCAGAGTGCAGTCAGACACACCACAACCCCACACCTTCTCACCATGTCCGCTGTTGTCCACATCTCTGACACACAGGCATCCCTGGTCAAACTCCTCCCCCAGCACCGCGGCTCACCAATCACACGCCTTGAACAGAGACATGCTACTGCAGAGGAGACAGACAGACAGACACTGAGGGTCATATCGCCGCTCTAGTGGACACCATAATACTGCTTGTCAGTCTTCCACACGTGACTGACACTCATCATAATGGACAGGTGAAAGCAATGTGGCTGATACCTGCTGTTTGTCTACCCCACTTGGAACCAAATGGAAAGATGAAACGATGGAAAGATGAAACGTCTCCTATATGGCATGATCTTTCTAAGCCTACTTTAACTCACTCTAAGTGTAATGGGTGCCAGCCTCAGATTTGTAGTGCTTTATCAAGCTAGCGTGTGTGTGTCTGGTAATTCACTGATCATCTGCTTTTATTGCAGGGGATTAGCGCCGACCTCTTACAGTAGACCTATATTAGGCTACATGCTGATGTTTCTTTGATTCCGGAACCCAGAGGGAGGTTTGGACAGTGGTCTGTATGTAACACTGACCGTAAACCCATGTTACACTAACCAATGACAGCTGAGTCACATGATCAGGGATTGTATCAGAGCATGGGCCAAGCAGATTTCCTCATTGTCAACTGCTGAGCAGGTGGAATGGACAGCTAATCCATAGAGAGAATCCCTTCTTCCCCCTCCCTCTACACCAAGAACATATATAACCATTCAAATGATAGCCCTATTATTTCGATTTTGAAAGATTACATAAGTGGAATATATGCCTATAGCCTTATACCACCTGCCTACTTGACTCTATCACGGCCAAGACCTTTGAGCAGCCCCTTTTCATATATTGACAGACAGTAAAGCACAGCCAACATTCTGCAATCAACCACGTCATAATTCAACATTATCCAGGTGTGCCATGCATATCAGCAGAGCTCCGACTCCATTACATTAGAGGTGAATAGAATGATTTCCACATAACTAGCTAGATCTAACCTTAGTATCTAGTTAGCAACATCAACATGCATAATCTGTTGATTAAGCTAGCTAGCTAACGTTAGTAGGGGTTGCGGCAAGCATTGCCCATGTGTTGAACAATTGTTATAAACAGAACAAAAACAAACTAAACTAGACGACGTACATGATTCTCTATAGGTAGCAAACTAGCCAGCCAGGAAACACCTCGAGCGAAGTTAGTTAACGTTAGCTGACTAATTAACGCTGGCTGTGCTTGTGCCTGGCTTGGAGGCTAACAAGCGTCTAGTTTCAACATTCCAGCGACATATGCAAATTCTAAACGTGCCTCCTTTTACCTCTAACAAGACGAGCCTGTCTGTGGTTCGCAGTTCAGATTTTTTTAAATCACATTTTACGTGTGCCTCATCAACTTGCTTGAAGCCTGTTGTCATAGCAGTGACACTAACGATGGACTTTAGTACTTGCGCGCATGATCAGAAACGCACAAACCCACAGATTTATGGGAAACTGAGTTTTTATTCTCCACAGACGTTCTTGTCTGGTGCACGAGACTACAGACGTTCAGGTAAACGGAGGTTAAATGGTCTCAATCTAATCACATGCGATTGCACATTAAACATGTCACTCAACATATTTTATAATGACCGTTAATTGCTTATATATACACACGTTTGAGGCATATTTCTTATTTCTCGTGTTTGTTTTCTTCTAGTTTTACATTATTGCACTGTTGGGTATTGAGTTTGCAAGAAAGGAATTTCGCTGTACTTGTTTGTGCGACATTTAAATTTGAGGGTAATATAGCAATTAAATGGAACATCCAATATTATTATTTGGAATGGAAGCTGTATTATAAGCATATACTTGCAACCAAATTCTCAATAATCTGCCTTGTGCATAATGGAACTCAGTGATTTCTTGTAGTTCCTTAATGTTTTACACGTTAGTGTTTTTATTACACTGTTATCACAATAACTTGTGTCAGTCATTCAGTTTCGTATTTTAGTAAAAGTAGGGCTCGTCCGGGATTTGAACCCGGGACCTCTCGCACCCTAAGCGAGAATCATACCCCTAGACCAACGAGCCAGATGAATAAAATACAAAACAGCCAAGAACAAGTATGCCACGTAAGTATGGATTTTGCAGACAGGTCTTTTGGTACCGCAGTGAAATGTTATATTTAACTGGACTTTGTCGTGCTCTAGAGGTCAATTTTGGTATTACATCTTGCTTTCACCCACAATCCCAACACAAGCTTGATCGTACTGTTGAACAGAAAACACCATATGTTATTTGACAAGTTTTATTCACAAGTTATTTCCCCCGCTGTTCTTTAGACAAATCTGAAGTTAAGAAAAGGCCACATGCAGGTGTAGCAGCACGTTTAAAACGCTAACATTTTAAATATAAAACGTCAAACATGTGCAAGACAAAACTGAGAAACTTAAGGGGGGGGGGGGGGGGGGGGGGGGGGGGGGGGGGGGGAGAGATAAGCATTTCCAAGCTTGAGGTAGAACCACAAAATAAAATGGTCAATGGGTGTAGATAAAAGGCCAAGTCAAACAAAATGAATCTTATTGAATGTCGCTGATCCACAGACCAAGGTGCTTTATTTACCCAGTGGTGTTCTCTTGTAATATACTGCCTATTGATTAGGCTACTTTTCCTGTGTAATGACTTCTTTGGTAGCACTTTATTTGACACTATATCATTCATAAAGTCAGTTACATTAACAGTAATACCCCATAACTAACTTATGAAAATCTTTAGCACCACTAGTTACTACTATTATCGCAACTGTCATTCACAATTTTGTTTAATTTCTTGATTCAATTTTTATTTTATTTTTTTACCTTTATTTAACTAGGCAAGACAGTTAAGAACAAATTCTTATTTACAATGACAGCCTAGGAACAGTGGGTTAACTGCCTTGTTCAGGGGCAGAACAAAATTTATTGATATAAGCACCATAAGGTATCTTATAACTCATGCAGTATATTTAAATGGCACATCAAATGTGCAGTGTTAGTACTCTAGTAAAATAAAGTGCTACTTTCTAGTGTGGCTACAGTAGCAAAGTCCCCATGTGAAAAAACTGATAGAGATGCAGACATGGCTTTTCTTGTGCAAGACAGAATCCATTACTGCATCCATAAAACCACTGATAACATTCACACCAATGTCTGAGTATGGTTCACCCGTAGACAGGTTCACGTTATTTTTTCAGACCTACATTGATTCCTGTAGCCAAGCTGTTGCACAACGCAAGGTGACGTAGTGTGGTGAAATGCATGCTAGGACTGTTCCAAAGACGTCGCTGTGTTCTTGTGTGGATGCTCGGTTTATGACTTGCAAGCTGATACAAGCATTACAATATCAAAAATATGAACAATTACACGCAAATTATAAAAAATATTTAGTTAGCATTTTTTGGGGGGTTGCTATTACTTTTTAGTTATGGGGTGGAGTACATCGACAAGGTTGCAGACAGACAAAGACTGAGGCTGTGTACTTTAAAATAGTTCATTGAGAGGAGAATAAATGTCTTCATAAAGAGGGGAAGGGAACATCCAGTACCCAACCATGACCCTATGGTTGGTGGCAGAGGTGGGATCCAAGGAGGGGTGCCCATGGAGCTAGTGTATGTCGAGGCTGTGAGTCAGTGGCGGGGGGCCAGTAACGTCCGTCTGGGGGTTCAGAGGTCGGTTCATTTTCCATGGGTTTGGGGGAAGTGTGTCAGTATGATGTGGAGAGGGGATGAGTTATAGGATCTTCTGAAGGATGGAATTGGGCACTTCTAGAGTCTCGTCCTTTACCAAGACGATGTCATAAGAGTCCAGATATTTCTCCAAACGCTCCTCCACCTGCCAGGGAAGAGAGAAGAGTTACGATGCACATTGGCACAGACAGCACATAACCTCATACTTTTCATATAAGTCACATCGTCAGACTATTCATATGCAGTAATTTAGCTGGTGATGGGAGCAGATAGAGTTGAAGACTGGCGATGGGGGGAGGGGAGGGTTTGCGGGCACCTTGTCATTGAGGAAGCCGATCTTGAGGATGTTCTCCACGTTGGGCACGCCGTCAGCCATGTTGAGGTCACCTAACGAGTCTCCCAGCAGCACGATGTTACAGTTGTCCTTCACCTGTTTGAAGTACTCCGTGTTGCGCAGGGCGCCGTCGTGCTTGTTGAACACATGGATCAGCTCTCCCTTGAAGCCCTTCAGCTCGCCCTGAGAGAAGAAAAATACTTGAGTTTAAATGGAACGGAGCGAACTGATGCAACTGCAATGCAATGCATACACCCAGGTAGAACCATACCTTTTTTAAATCAGGTTTATCAACACTCGGAAACTCAGGCCTATCCTCAGCATGTACCAAGCTCTCCTCGAGGGACAGGGGGGGGGGGGACTTACATTCTCATCGAAGTCCATGAAGTTGGACACCACCTTGACGTTGGGGTGGTAGACCCCCGCCTGGTGGATGATCTCCTCCAGGACGTCTCCCAGACCCGCTGAGAAGATGAACACGGGCACGTTGTGCTGCTGGAGACGGTCAAAGAACGGCTCATAACCCTCCCTGTGGGACAGACATGTAAGCATTAGAACCACTCATATCCCTCCCTGTGGGACAGACATGTAAGCATTAGAACCACTCATAACCCTCCCTGTGGGACAGACATGTAAGCATTAGAACCACTCATATCCCTCCCTGTGGGACAGACATCCAGCTTATATGAACGAAAATTATTCACAGGCAGAAATAAACATTTCGTAGAGCTCGTGTTTATGAAGCGGCAATAACGGCCACTCTGGCTCAACATGTGTCCTGAGCGGCTTTCTGTAGGTTAAATTAATTCACATTATTTTTATCAGGTCTTACCTCAGGCAGGCGTCTGAGTCTCTCACCACCTCCGAGAGTTTGTCCTTCTGTAGCCTCTGCTCCACCAGTAATGTGTGGGACTTAAAGTACCTGTCAACACACACACATTGGGCCTTAGCGAGAGCAACGGTATGCATGTGCACACGTGTCCATGCGTCTACTCACCATTCTACCATAAATGGATACTTCTCCTCCATCGTTAGATGGGGGTCGATCTCTATGGGGTAATATGTGTTCTTAAGCTCCAGTAACTAAAAGACAGACAGAAAATCAATTAGCATTAACACATGCTTTCGTGACACCTACAAATACTATTAAGCAATAGTAACATCAAACAAACCTTCATCCTACAATCTTCGGTGACAAGCTTGCAGTTGTCAATGATATCTATGTGGAAAGGAGGACTTTGGTCAGATGGATAGGCCAGAGACAGTCACAGGCAGGTAACTTATTTAGAATCCCAGTGAATGTTGAGCTGGTTTTATGTTGTACTTACTATGACACGTGGGGCAGCGTTTGCCGTTGACTGCGAACCGGCTTAACGTCATGTCAAAGTCAGTGATGACCTGAAAACAAACCGGGAGAGCCATGGAGGGGAGTCAGTGATAACTCTGGTCATCATACTGTCACCACAGGGTGTCACTGTTCAGCGAATACGAACAGCCCATTTCTCTTTGCACACCCTTCCCCTCCTACTGTACCTGTAGTTTGGAGGCGCCACCCTTGATCATGTCACAGATGATCTGCTCCACCCGCTCTGGATCCCTCATGTGGACCGTGTTCTTCTCAAACTCTGGCATCTGAGAGATGGAGAGGGCGAAAGACACAGAAAGAGATCATTAAGCATGCTTCTAATATGCACTACTACAAGTAGCATGTAACACCCATCACTGAATCGATAAAATCATTTTAAATCAATCATTGAAAAGAATGAGGAGGACTCAATAATAAAATAAAGTGCTGAGGTTAACTTGAGTTGGGCCTATGGTTAGTATTTGGTGGGGTGCGGGTCGAATTTAAAAGAGCACTGTCATTTTTTGGGGCCAATGTAAGAGGAGCCAGGAGTAGACTAACTGGATATCACAACACCCCTCGTGCCCCAGCCCCCATCTCCCCAGGGCCATAGCAGTGGAACAGCTGATGTTATGGATCCTTCTTCCGTACATAACTGACCACCACCCAAACAAGCCCCAGGCCAGGAAGGAGGAGACCTGAACCACAAACAACTTACAGGGCTGCAGACACCAATATTTTCTATTGAATCTTAGCTACTTGACTTGGTGGTCTAACTACAATATTAGGCTAATGATCAGGCAACGAATTAGGTTCAGGTGGAGAAATGAGAGAGCGATCTATAGCGCAGTTGAAGCCCTGTTGACATGTCAGGGCAGGAATGTAGCAAACCATAAATACAACCTTCAGCTGGTGTGTGTGTGCGCGCACCCTTTTCTCCCCTTGAGTGTATTTTTAAGGTTGCTAATAAAACCTTGACTGAAAGGTGGGTGGAGCTGGAAAAGATCAGGGGTGTAAACTAGATACCTGGGTATTCCTTCACCAGACTGTGTTTGAGTATCAAAATAGCCCACACCCCATCAACAAACAACTTTGTGCACACACACACCCATCAGTGGTATGCAATAGTGTACCAAGACTGTCCTGTGGTATCAGTGGACGTTATGACTGGGATGTAGGTTAAAGTCAGGAACCCCTTCACCCCCCTTCTTTACAACCCTCTCACACCACTTAAATGTAATACACTGGATCCATGTAACAGAACACCCTCTCCTTTGGTACATTTGAGTTGTTTACGCAATGTCATGCGCCGTAATGTCTTTAAGAAATACACTGTTCCAGATGCATAGGCTACATTGACAACATTCTTCCATTTTAAAAAACACTTAGACCACACCTATGTAACTCATTCTTGAATATTAGGTATAAACTTAGTGGGAAGGGAGAGCAGAATCCACACACACGTGTCGAGCCAAATACCAGTCATACCTATTTACAACTATCAACTATTAACACACTGTCCTCTAATGATATTTAACAGTATAGACTCCATAACAATCCATGAATTCCCATCTTCCATGCATTCAGTTCATCCTTTCTCCAACTCTAAACACAAACATAAATAACACGTGTAGCCTAGTCATTGTCTGACCCTCCAGAGCAATTTGTAGCTGGTGCTAACAGCAGGGCTCAGACCAACAGCACACACATACTTACCTTTTCCTCTGGTCTTGCACAAAACAAGTGAAGGGAGTGAAGAAAAGGTTCTCTGTCAGCAGAGGGCTTATATAGGCAACGCAACAGAGGGGGCGTCACCCAAAATAGATTAGACTAGATAATCCCTCCCCTTTGTAAGAGGCCAGTGACGCACTGACACGCAAATGAACAACTCACACACCACTTCAATTTACGTCATAAACACAGGACACACAAAGATTAAATTAACATGTCTTAACACACCCACACAGAGAAGGCAAGTAGATGAGGGGACATGGAATCGCCCCGTGGCAGTAGTTTACCTTTGACCCCTCAGCTTTTAATAGAGGTACTGTAACTGGAATCCATTACGATCACATGATGCAACAGAAACAGCCCTCCCACTTGTCTGGATTATTGCCAGGCCAGGGACGAAACCCTGCGGTGCATTTCTCCACCAACACTGAGCACAAACATTTCAAGACCCCTACCCTGTCCCACATGTTTGTGTGTGCGTGGCTATGGAATACCCAGGGTCAAAGGGTCATGGTTCATCAAATCTGCTCTCCGCCAATGAGAAGCCACCTGAGTTTTTCCCCCTGTAGGTGATATGCCGCGTTCACACACTAGTCGGAACTGACATTTCTGACTTGCCAATCAGGCCTAACTCAGGTAGAGTTCTAATCACGTCTCACCAAAATAAGACTACACACACACACACCTATCCAATCAACATTGATCAAATAACTAGACAACGGAATGGCTGGCCAATCATATTCAGGTCTGCATTTCCACTACCATGGTGACTGTTGAGTTTCTGACACTGGTATCATATGTAGGTGATAAATCCAACCTCTCTCCACCCAAGTCTTGGGAGCAAAAGGTCTAAAATAGAGACACTTATGCAGTTGTCTTTTTTATAAGACGTTTAAAACAACAAGGATATACAAAAACAAGTTCCACCCACCCAATCTAAAAGGTTCCCCCCCCCCCCCCATAAATAGGCTAGGCCTACATTTTCAACAATCATTGGAAAAACTGTCAAACATCAGGTGTTGAAAGGGAGTCCATTGGCGATTCTGCCTCACCCGTAGAAAGAATAAAATACATTGGGATAACACAATTTAAAACCCATTGTCAGTTTGTAACTTTTTCTACATCCGTGAAAGTGCTGGCTCAACATTCCTTTCTACAGTGGAGGGCGTCTCGTTCTCACCCCCAGCCTTGTTCACCAAAGTCAAAGGTTATAGAGGACACAGCTGGAGCAGAGTACGAGAGTTGGAGTTCATTTATAGTAGTCTGTATTCAGACTACTATCAGCCACCGGGCAACAGAGTGGAAGAGGTGCTTTGAGGCATTTCCATTTACCTGTGCATTTGTGACAGAATTATGCCTACACAAATATGGGGAAGAGAAGTTATCTTGGGTGAATCAGTCAATGTAAGAATCTACTGAACATTTCTGCAACAAATGTAAATAAAGACCTACTATGTGGAACAAGGGCAGAAGAGAAAAAAAATACATTAACAAGGGCTGTGAGGGCATGCTGCTGACAACATTTTAGTTCAAGAGTTTTGACTGAGCCAAAATGTTGACTTTGCCAGGCAGGCTTGGACACTCATTTCCCTAGAACAGCGTTCTGATAAGCTGCGTGTGCTGCTCTGTGATTAAAGTAGGGCTGTGGTTGGGCCCCATGTAGTTTGGCAAAGTATCATCCAGATTGCCACAGAACATTTCATGATAGCTTAATAACATTCTCATTAGAATGCATTTCTCTTAAAACTTGCAGTGCCCACTGAAAAACCTAAAATAGTATTGGCTCTGGGGTGGAGTAGAAATGGTCCTATTAGGTCTTACCCCTTGAAAGAAAGTATGTAAGAGAAACAGAGATCCGCTTGGCCCTATACGCCATGCCTCATAAATATGAATAGGTAGACAGTAAAGTGGACAGTGTCTGCTGTAAGAGCTCTTCAGCTAACAGTATCACCACAGCACAGGCACACGGACAGTCCGCTCTGTCGTAGATAAACTCCCTCTCCGCAAAGGAGGAAGGCTGTAACTCTGTTGCCCCTGGATAAGCCTGCCGTGTCACAGGAGAAGTCAGAGAGAACTGGAGGTCGACCGATTAATTGGAATGGCCGATTAATTAGGGCCGATTTCAAGTTTTCATAACAATCGGAAATCGTTATTTGTGGACGCCAATTTACAACTCTATTTAACGAGGCAAGTCAGTTAAGAACACATTCTTATTTTCAATGACAGCCTAGGAACAGTGGGTTAACTGCCTTGTTCAGGGGCAGAACGACAGATTTTTACCTTGTCAGCTCGGGGGATCCAATCTTGCAACCTTACAGTTAACTAGTCCAATGCGCTAACCACCTGCCTCTCATTGCACTCCACGAGGAGACTGCCTGATACGCAAATGCAGTAAGAAGCCATAGTAAGTTGCTAGCTAGCATTACATTTATCTTATTAAAAACCAGCAATCATAATCACTAGTTATAACTACACATGGTTGATGATATTACTAGTTCATCTAGCGTGTCCTGTGTTGCATATAATCAATGCCGTGCTCATTCGCGAATAAGGACTGTCGTTGCTCCAACGTGTACCTAACCATAAACATCAATGCCTTTCTTAAAATCAATACACAGAAGTATATATTTTTAAACCTGCATATTTAGCTAAAAGAAAGGTTAGTTAGCAAGCAATATTAACCAGGTGAAATTGTGTCACTTCTCTTGCGTTCATTGCACCAGAGTCAGGGTATATGCAACAGTTTGGGCCG
Source organism: Oncorhynchus mykiss (assembly GCF_013265735.2). Taxonomy (NCBI): domain Eukaryota; kingdom Metazoa; phylum Chordata; class Actinopteri; order Salmoniformes; family Salmonidae; genus Oncorhynchus; species Oncorhynchus mykiss. The sequence continues at coordinate 31,584,655 of NC_048566.1, forward strand.
CCTGGCTCATTGCAAACTAATTTGCCAGAATTTTACGTAATTATGACATAACATTGAAGGTTGTGCAATGTAACAGCAATATTTAGACTTAGGGATGCTAACAGCGTTTCAAACGTCCCTCGCTCTGAGACTTGGAGTAGTTGTTCCCCTTGCTCTGCAAGGGCCGCAGCTTTTGTGGAGCGATGGGCAACGCTGCTTCGAGGGTGGCTGTTGTCGATGTGTTGCTGGTTCGAGCCCAGGTAGGGGGGAGGAGAGGGACGGAAGCTATACTGTTACACTGGCAATACTAAAGTGCCTATAAGAACATCCAATAGTCAAAGGTATATGAAATACAAATCATATAGAGAGAAATAGTCCTATAATAACTACAACCTAAAACTTCTTACCTAGGAATATTGAAGACTCACGTTAAAAGGAACCACCAGCTTTCATATGTTCTCATGTTCTGAGCAAGGAACTGAAACATTAGCTTTCTTACATAGCACATATTGCACTTTTACTTTCTTCTCCAACACATTGTTTTTGCATTATTTAAATCAAATTGAACATGTTTCATTATTTACTTGAGGCTAAATTGATTTTATTGATGTATTATATTAAGTTAAAATAAGTGTTCATTCAGTATTGTTGTAATTGTCATTATTACCAATAATTGGTATCGGCGTTGAAAAATCATAATCGGTCGACCTCTAGAGAGAACATTTGTGACCTCAGCCAAACAAGGTCACCTATCCAGCAATATACACCTGTACTCTATTGTGTCGGTCACCCCTCCTTGGACTATTTAAGCCTAGACTTTGTTGAGCGACTTAACCCCATTGTAGTGGCGATTCCCTATGAAAAGCCACTGGCACAGGAGAGAGCTGTCCATAACACGTCCACAAAAAAAAATCAGCTTGGGTGAAGTTCCCATTCACTGCACATACAGTATAAAATGTAAATAGCTCCACTACACATATTCCTATACAAATAGGTGCAGAGAGATGCAATTCTATAAGCTGTATCTGTGATACGGTAAGAACTGTATGCGCTCTCCTCTCACCTGTGCCCCCCCCCATAAAACACACACACACACAACCAGTAACCCTCAACATATAGTGCCCTCTAGTGTACAAAACAAGTCAAAATAACTCTTGACAGACAACACATTCACAACACAAACAGGCCAAAACGGCTCCTACACATTGTTTAGGCCTAACCATAATGTAAAGACACTGGGTCTATGCTGGAGTCAAAGTAATACTTTGAAAATAATACTAAAAGCGTTGTAGTAGTACGATCATGAAAGAACATTTTGGGGAATCTTAAACACACCATAACACTAGAACATAGTGTAACAATATTTTTCTAAAATAGCAACATAGATCAAAAGATGTCCAAAAGGAAGTAAAACAGTTCAGCACTGAGTAAGACTGTCTATTGCCAATCTCCCCATGGAGAAAGTGGAGTGAACATGTTTATTTGCTTGAGAGCAAGCATGAAGCACTACAAATGTTCTTGCCTGCAATCTAGTGGCCAATGATGAATACATGCGACCATTTCAATCCCAAACACAAACATGTAGTAGATGCCTATCATTGACCAACAGGACACCACAGTTGGCTGGGACATCAGGCAACACGCCTGCTACAACTGGATACTGTGGAGTGGCTGTGTGTTTTTGTAACAGTTGATGTCTTTCCCATGCTGGGGACACTGTAATAATCCCGAGTGGTGCAGTGGTCTAAGGCACTGCAACACAGCGCAAGAGGTGTCACTACAGTTCCTGGTTCAAATCCAGGCTGATTCACATCCGGCCGTGATTGGGAGTTCCATAGGGCAGCGCACAATTGGACCAGCGTCTTCTGAGTTTGGCCGGGGTATGCTGTCATTGTAAATAAGAATTTGTTCTTAACCGATGTTACGGATACAGGTGTTCTTTTCTCTCCTTCTCCCCTCACAGGTGAAAATCATCAGTCACCAATCAAGCATCAATCAGAAGACACACCTCCTCCTGTTTCCTACCCAATCACAGTTCCTTTCCCTTGGTTTAAAAACCCTGTCAGTTGTTTGCTCTTGAGCTCAATCTCTTAGGGGTGTTTTTGAATACTTTATTTCTTTCCTTGGGTCCGGTCCAGCTCAGCCCCCCCCCCCCCCCCCCCCCCCCCCATCCCATTACTGTGTGTTTACTAATAAACCCTGAGTTTGACGGTAGATTTCAGTTGTCCTGGTTATTTTGTTCACACTTTTTTACTTTGTCACTACTATAAATTGCATGAGTTATGTTACGGGTCTCATTACCATCCCCCCTTGACTTGCCTATTTTTTTTAAATGTCATTTCACCTTTAACCAGGTAGGCTAGTTGAGAACAAGTTCTCATTTGCAATTGCGACCTGGCCAAGGTAAAGCAAGGCAGTTTGACACATACAGAGTTAAATAAAACAACAAAAACAGAGCGCAAAGCTTGCCTAAAAATAACCCCAGTCAGAAAGCAGGGAATAGAGCAGCCAGCACATCATTCCTGGAAGAAGTTTAGTGTGAATGAATGGGTCAACACTAGAGGTCGAACGATTTAATTAGGGCCGATTTTAAAGTTTTCATAATCGGAAATCGGTATTTATTGGCAGCGATTTGCCTTTTTTTTTTTTACACCTTTATTTAATCTTTATTTAACTAGGCAAGTTAGTTAACACATTTTTATTTTCAATGACTGTCTAGGAACAGTGGGTTAACTGCCTTGTTCAGGGGCAGAACGACAGACAGCAGCAGCTCTTCGTTGTGCGTCAAGCATTGCGCTGTTTATGACTTCAAGCCTATCAACTCCCGAGATGAGGCTTGTGTAACCAAAGTGAAATGGCTAGCTAGTTAGCATGCGCTAATTGTCATTGTGTTGCTGGTTCGAGCCCAGGGAGGAGCAAGGAGAGGGACGGAAGCTATACTGTTACACTGGCAATACTAAAGTGCCTATAAGAACATCCAATAGTCAAAGGTTAATGAAATACAAATGGTATAGAGAAAAATAGTCCTATAATAACTACAACCTAAAACTTCTTACCTGGGAATATTGAAGACTCATGTTAAAAAGAACCACCAGCTTTCATATGTTCTCATGTTCTGAGCAAGGAACTGAAACGTTAGCTTTCTTACATGGCAAATATTGCACTTTTACTTTCTTCTCCAACACTTTGTTTTTGCATTATTTAAACCAAATTGAACATGTTTCATTATTTACTTGAGGCTAAATGGATTTTATTGATGTATTATATTAAGTTAAAATAAGTGTTCATTCAGTATTGTTGTAATTGTCATTATTACAAATAAATACATTTTAAAAATCGTCCGATTAATCGGTATCGGCATTTATGGTCCTCCAATAATCGGTATCAGCATTGAAAAATCATTATTGGTCGACCTCTAGTCAACACGCTAAGTTTAATGGAGGTCTGAGATAGAGGTCACCCTCCCTGCCGTCTATAAAACAATGCTAACTTGTCTTGTGCACCGGTTAGTGATGTGTCTGGCTGCCTGTGAGGTACAACTGCCTTTCACTATATCAAACAATGATTCTGCAACATTTCACAGACACAATTGGCACTGTGATAGTTTGAATTATTACATGCAATACAACAATTGTTGTACACAGTGTCTAAAAATAACTGAACAATAAGATGTAGCAATCCTCACTATATGAGCCATGTCACAATTCACATCAAGTGGGCTAACCCTATTGGTGCGCTGCCTTTCACACCAGTGACCCTGGTTCACTTCCCTGCCCCGCAGTTTGCTACTGGCGTCAGAAGTGGGATGGCGGCCGTGAGGCAATCGAAGCACACTGCCCGGACATGTGAGGGGGCTGAGAAGTCAAAGCACGGGGACATGCCTTCCTGTTCTAAGGGGGTAGCATTGCTTGCTACATGGCCACGTTACAATTCCCACCAAATGGGTTAATCTGATTGGGGAGATGCATAGGGTGTTTGCCATTCACTGAAATACATTTGTCATCCGATCCAGATAGTCACTCTAAATCTAACCTAGGCTGAGACCCAACAGCCACACATAATGCTAACAAAACCTCAGTTGTACCCCTTGATGGTAGGTTGTCTAAACATCAGTCAAAGAAGTTGCTGTAAAAAGACAAGTCTCTATAAACCAGAATGTTGAATACAATGAGATTTAAAGCTGCAATATGTAACTTTCTGGGTGACTTGATCTGCAATATGTAACTTTCTGGGTGACTTGATCAAATGTTATAGATCTGTCACTCATTGAAAGCAAGTCTAAGAAACTGTAGATATGTTCTATGTGTACCATTTGTATGCTTCCTGTTCTTAAATGTTGCATATTTTTGTACACCAGCTTCAAATACTATATTTTTGGTTATGGAAAAAAATTCACAGCAGTTTAGATGGTACAATGATTCTCTACACAATACTTGCTTGTTTTGTCACAAACTGAAATTAGGTATACTATTAGAATTTTGGTAACCAGAAAATGGCAACGCGATTTCTGCATAGTGCATCTTTAAATATGGTAAATCTTTAAAAAGTACTTTACTGGTTGTCCGTGCTGTTTGTCCTTTAGGCGGTAGGAAGTGGAGATAGGGCTAACCACAGGAAAGTGTTATTTACCAAACTTTTTGCAGCGCCTTTAGGCTATTTTACTTGTATTTTCCATCTCCTGATGCACAATATGTAAACAATTACGGAATTTAACCGAACTGCCAATCAAAGCCCATTCCCTCGCAATTAGCTGGGAGTGGTGGTGAAATTTGCCATCTGATTTCGTGGTACAATGTTTGAACTGTGCTTAGGTTAAACGCGGCCGTTGACATGTTGTGCAAGTTATGTCAATTGTGCAAGTCAATTGTTTCAGCATTGAAAATACAAACCGACATACAGTCAGGTTAATGGCACTACTCTGGATATGTTGTCTCAGATTACCTTCTACATAAGGACAGAAATCAGTGGACAACAGGTAAAGTACTTTCAAATGAAGTTTATTCAACAGTCTGACATGTGATAGGACTGATCACAAAAAGTGAGCCTTTGTTAGAGACGAGAGATTTGTCTGCCACTGTCGGATTCGTAGAGACTAGATGGTAGGCTAAATGTCCTAATATTGAGAATGGACCTTAGAGAATCACAAGATGTAACTAGCAATGATGCTTGAGGACAAGCAATGTGAAAAGTAAAGCTCACACCTGACCTGTAACTCCGTATTTTGACATACCAGTTGAACTTCTTTGATAAGACACTCATTTGGCTTCAAAACTTGTTTATTTTGGACAGGGGGCTCGAGAGTAGAGCAGAAGGGACTTTGCAACCCATTGAACCAACATTATTTCAACATTGTACCACGAAATCAGCTGGTAAATTTCACCACCTGACAAACAGCGTCAGTTTAATGTCATGTCCCGATTTTGGACAGCTTTTCGTGACACCACCATAGCTACCTAGCAGATAATGACCTCTAAACCACCCTTGTTATTTCTAGGAACATCCGCGACTGCGCAATACACACATGAACAGCACGCGCGAGCCCACTCACCATCTCGATGATCTTCGTTTTCTTTCCCGCTCTCTTCTTCTTGGCGAACATGTACTGGGCGAGAACCACACCACCGAACAGGGCACATACACTGGCACTGGCCGCGGCACCGACTTTTACTACGGCAGTCTTGTCCATGGTTGTGCCGCTCCTAACAAACAGCCCTAGTCCTTCCTTATGTCAACATGTTCCCTCCCTCGAGTCGATTGTCCGCGGAGGCTGTAACTGACTACGCACCCTCCTGCCACTACCACTGGGGGTGAAAGCGGGGGGGATGATGTGCATTTATACCAACATTTTTTTTATCATCCAGGGGTATTTAACCAAACGTACCCAACTATTTGATGTAATTGTGTTGGTAACGCATAGAGTAAAATGCTATAATTAAGAAATGTATACACACTCAGTTTCAGTATTATTGGTTTCGAATTAGTATGAACCACGTCCATGGAAACGAGCCCCAACAAAACAGATGTTTGCAACGAAGTAATAAGAATGCATTACGTTAGTCATTACAATTAATTATATTAGTCATTACTATAGCCCAATAATATGATAGGGTGTCTGCCTGTATTTCGCAATATTTTAGTCTGCATTTCAGATAGTCTGCAGAAAAATATGTACCTCCATGACCAATTATGCACATTTTACACAAAGACTAATCAATTACAATAATAATTGCCCCCATCTGCTGCCAAATTGACCACATTACCGAGCGCGTGCTAGACAGCAGGATAATCTCAATTGTATCCTCCTCGCGTCCTCCCTCTTCTCAAAACCCATTGGAAGACAGAGGGGAAGGACCTCTGGTTTGTCCTCATCCAATGGGGTTTGAGGAGGCGAGGAAAGAGGGCGAGTTGAATATGCAATAGATATTCTTCCTGTAACGATAGCAAGCTCTTGATTTGAAGAGTCAAGGTGTCAACATGTTTGATACGTTACTATAATTTGGAAACGGTTTAAATACTAGCCATATCTATAACCAGGTTTCAATCCAACCATTCTATGTGGATAAATTAACTGCCTCATGAAAAAAGTCACGACCGGGTTTATGGAAATAGGATATGCCGGTACAATTGAATCAATGCCGACAATTTGTTCGTTCGAATTTGTGGTACTGTGTTTAAAAATGAATTATGTGAGAAATTGGGGTGGAAATCTCTATGCGCAAATATTGATATACTAACGTAATGTTCACATCGAAGTAAACTTGGGAGTCACGCGATGATATGTTGTGTGGTCCCACTACGACTCGGGAAACCATGCAGTTTCTAAAGCTACAGATGAAAATGATTCATTTCACATGGTGGTGAAAGTGCATGTGATGAGCTTGATGCGCCTATCCAATGCATATTGAGGGGCTTATTCTGGTGATATAATGACCGATGTGGCTGCCGTTTGACAAATAAAAATATCACTTTTAACCATAATCTCATGTAGGTAGCCTACCCGTAACTGTTGGAGCAGCTGGCTAAAGCGCACGTGCCAAGCCCAGTGTGCACATTTGCTATTTAACGCAACAGTTTTGACAAAACCATTAATGTAATTGAAACGCATTTAACTTGTATTTTTCATTCGGACATGGACATTTTACAATAAACGTTATGTCCACCACGACATCACGCACACAGGCTTTATCCGCAATAAATCCGTTTAATGAAAACATCTCTGGTGGGAAAATGCTTATTTTATGCAGATTTTAGAATATTCGCATGAAAATCTGTCAGAAATTGGATGGAAACCTACCTTGTGACTAAAAATACGTTTTTTACAACCGATCGATTGTAGCTCTCAGATTGTAAAACGTCTTCTCTTAGTCATAGATATGGCTATTGAAATAGCTGTAATTAAATGCGAACAGAAAAACAATTAAAGCACACAATTAAAGTTTCGACTTTAGTTGTTTTAGAACAATATATTGAAACAAGTATTGCAAACAGAAGTAACCAAATAGTTCAGTTTGAATAGTATGGATTTTATTGCAATTACTTTACATTTGCGGTCATGCGGTCTGATGAAACTGTTTAAAACCAGGACTTCGTGGAAGAAGAAAGTTAGTGCAAATTCTTCTCTACACTCTTCTACTGTCAACCGACCCAGAAAAAAAGCAGTGTCTTGTGACTGCCTGGAGCAGTGTTGCACAATTGGAATGCATGGGTACATTGTATGTTGAATAAATGAACAAGGATAAAAAATGTTTTTTTTTAAAACTAAGCAAATGTCTCTGATGTAGCTGTAAATAAATAATACCCAGTAAGTTACATTAAGCTGCATATAGGACCCTTGACACACAGATGACATCATGCCGTGACACTGTCATTACAGTCATCACTGAACATGGTCGCTACTCCACTTGACGGATGCCCTTTGCCTCCTCCACTTTCCGCAGGCTCTCATCCCACTGGGTGAACTGCTTGGACAGCAGGAACATCTGCCAAAGAGGTCAAGGTTCAAAGAATTTGGTGGGCCAGGCAGTTCATTCCATTAGCACAGACTAGACAGTTCTCAGAGTTCAACATGACTTGACAGAAAACAATCTACAACCACTCACGTTCATTCATCTGACCGAGGAGGTCGGGAGACACGATAGCCAATGTACTCGACACAGTTTCACTAGCTAACCTCAGATACATTTTCCTCTGTCTTGATCAGTGTTATTTATTCACTTCAATAATTCCATTTGCTATTATAAGGAAGGAAAGGTACCATTTTGTTGTACTCCTCAAACAGTTTCTTAACCTCTAGGGACTGGGCTTCAGTTTGGTCCTTTGGGAAAATAACAAGAACAGTGTTACTACTGTAATTCACAAAAGTCAATCTAGCGTGTCTTGTGAGAAAAGTCAAAATCAAGAAGAGGGGTGTGAATAAGTAAAAGAGAGAGGGGGAGGGTTCATACCTGCTCTTTGATGTGAATCTGAGACAAACGCTGTAGCTTGGTGGCATGCTCTGGCACATCTATGAATGAGAACTTTACAATAAGTTGCGTTCAACATAAAACAAAAAACACTATTTAACTCATCATCCCATCAATACTTCACACAGACCACATTGTAATGGTACTTAAATTCCCGCTCACTGACCTCTGATGTAGTTGCTGTCCAATAGTGGCTGGAGGTTGCTGACCTGCTCCAGAAGGGTGGCCTGGGAAAGCAGGAAGTCCTCCTCTGTGGGGAGAAACAAGTGCATGAGTTTGAGACTGGAGGCACATACCAGGGATGCAAACTGGAGGGCCCAAAAAGGTGACTTTTTAAATAGATTTTTTCCCACTGAAACATGCCAAAAAAATCCCTGCTAGGGGGAAATGCATGTTTTAACTAACTAAAAAAAACTAAGAGTATGACCTACATGATCAGCGCCTGTGTGTAAAATAAAAAAAAGTGGTTAATGTGAACCTAATCCGATGTTATTTGTTGCCTAGACTTTACTGCAAATGACAAGTCTTGAGAAGAAGAAAAACCAATACACTAACATTGCAGTTAGCCATGACAGCCTTTATAATAATGCTTGTGACCACACGCATCTAAATATTGCACTTGGGGAAAAAAACATCTTAAAGCAGAAATAGAATGAAACAAACAGGCATTTTATTTGTGCTCTATTATAGAACAAGTGCACAAGGCTGTATGCAAAAACAACATTCTCTGAGTAATGTTTTTTATAATCCACACACACACATTACTGTCAAATTCAACACAACAAAAACTATTATTACATTGTACACATTCTGCCTGTGGACATCTGTTCTACAATACAATGTGCCAGCAAAAGTGAGAAAGAGGGAACGTGTGTGGTGTTCCTTACACCTCTATAGTGTCATCCAGTTTAAGTCAGGCCCAGCTACACTTGATCTCTGAATCCACTTGTTTAACAAGCAACGCCTCATTTTTCACCTAATTCTCTCATTCTGAAAATTAACCACATACTATAGGGGGAAAACATTAGTTAACAGATAGTGGTTAGTTCGTTAGCTAGTTAACATTTCACACAGATTGCCAGGGTCCAGTAAGCAACACACGCGTTATAACTTGAGTAACGGCAAGGAATCGTATACCAGTTAATACTATAGCGAATTGGTTAGGTTACTAATGTTAGCTCATCTGATGTTGTAACATTACCTAGCTAATGTTAACTGTGACTTTATTAGCAATATAATTTTCACACCATAAACTCAATTATTTGATCAGATGAGTTGGCTAATGTTGCTCAACATTTCTCTGGCTAGCTAATAACGGAGAATTTCGATCCAGCGAGCAAGATACTTAATGCTAATACTTGTTCCACCACACTTTCTCCCTCATCTCACACGTTCCAAATGCCAGTTGTTTTTCGGTTACAGATCATGAAGTACGCTTCATCACCCCCGTCTCCGTGATCAGGCTTCTCACCTTCCTCTTAGTTATCGTTCAGGGGGCGCGCTGCTGTAACTGACAAGCTGCCTTTCCAGAGAGCGCACTGATGCTGTAACTAGTAAATTGGTTGTCTATTATTTCTTCAGTTGCGTGCTGCGCTGCATTCTGTTATGTAAACAGACAGTATTGCTCCAAACGCGCATCACTTCGATCGTTTACAGCCAGTAGTGATACAAAAAAAAACCTCCCAAACTTTTCTCATCTGATCTATACGAATCACGTTGGTCACCTATTTTGGATTCGAAACTGAGAATTTCGCCGAAAGGTGGCATACCCATACGCCAGAGGCCTACTCAATCACCATGACACAGGACCAAAATCGCCAACATTTACTCACATATTTAAATGAAAAACTCTTACCAGCCAGGATGAATTCCAGCTTCATGGCATCAGGAACAGTGATGTGGTCAGTGAACTGAGGGTCCAGATACTTCAGCAGGTCCTCAACTGTACAGAGAACAAACGGTTGTAGAATATATACTAGTGACTATGTGGGAAATATAATCACAATTGACCCTGCATTGTGATTGTCCTGGTAATAATGTGTACAATCCAAGTTACACAGTTATGTGTCGTCTAAGATGTCACTCACTCTTTTTGTGTAGAATCTTCACTCGTTCCCTCTTATTTGCAGTGTTTGCAAGGGCGGCCTGAACTCTGGAGAGGGAATCCGCGCACTAGGGAACAGAGTGCATTATATGATGATAAACCAAAAAGCTAAATTTGAAAATAAACCGTGTTTATAGCTGTACTGTCATTGAGTTACTTAGCTATCTAAGTATCCGTTCGACATTAAAATGTTGGATTGTAGCTAACTTGTTGGAATGCCCTGGTATAGCTGTTCCTCACAAATGCGCCATAATATTGACGTCTAAGCATTGATTGTATTAAATCAGTGTGCAAAAAGGGCGTTCGCTAGCTAGCCAAAGCAGCCAGTTGAATCGCTATTCTGCATTTCTAAAATATAATATTATTGTCAAACCTTCATGGGTTTCCCTCCCTTGTTCCTTCTTTCACCGTATATACGACTTTCCAGCGTCTCAAGACGCGTTTCGAGGTTATCCACTTCAACTTTCCTATCCATTCTTGATTCAGAGAGCACAACAAATGGATTTGGATCCTTGTAACGACGTAGGACAGGCGACGGCGCACAATTATTGCATAATTGCAAAACATCTACGGACCGTGAAAGGGGCCATATTTGTTGTCCCTAAAGAAAACTTCTGCTGTTTCCAAGCTGTAAATGAAACTACAAATAACTACAAAATGACTTATCGATTATTTAGCGAATAATAATGAGCGTCACTAACCAACAACTTTATAGGTCCTCTTTGCACTGAATACAACCATCTCGACATGATTATTGCAATACACTACAATGAACGCTGGATGTCACTCTATACTGCAGGTTACACCTCGTCAGCGAAAAGGGGGATTTTCTTGCTTTTTTTCCTTGACAGGCGAATGACAACACCACCACGGCCCTCTTCCTTCATCGCAGCTGGTTACAAACGCTCTAGAAAAGTAAGATGTTGTTTATCATTTGTCTCAAAACTTTTAGAAATGATATGCTCCTAGTCCTACCACTTGTTTAGGGCAAACTTTCAAATGTGCCCACAGCCTCGCTACTATTTCTGCCAGTGAAGCTAGGTAGCGTACGCAGCTATCTAGCTAGTTGGCTAGCTAGCAAGTCAATACATAATAATGTACATGTAAATCGTTGCTTAGTTAACTATGTTAAATGTAATCTTATTCCTCACCACCAGTGAAGTCGTGGCTAGTTAGTTACAGTATCTAGCTAACACTTTAGCTAACTAGCACTTTGTATTTCTCCACTAGCCTAACGCTGGCTAGTTGAAGTTGTGTGTTCACAAACTGTGGTAAGATTAGAACTCTCTGCAGAGCTGTGATTGACTGGTTCAAAAGAGCGCTTGATTGACACGTTCTGTAGAGAGCTTTCGAACGTTACCATTCTGGTGTATTCTCTCGTATGAGAGAGACTGTCATTGGTGCAAAATCTGGAGTTCAAACAACAACTGGCCACTCATAGACCGATAATTATAGTTTTAGCCGTGTTTGGAGGTTATGCAGGGTTTGTTTACAATTACATTGTTTACAAACAACCAAGTAAAACAAACTCATATTTTGGGTTTGGATCGGGTACAACAGTTCAACTAAACTCATGAAGAGTTAAACTCTCATGTTATCAGTTCAACTCTTAAAATATCAATGGGTATATAACATTCATTTAAAATTCCCAAAATGAATGTACCAATCCCAGATTGACACTTTAATCTGTTGATGACAGGTGGTTTGTAGCTAGAGAATACTTCATTTATGTGCCACTGGGAGCGACAGGAGGATGGCAGATGACAAGGACGTGCTGCGGGATGTTTGGTTTGGTCGGATTCCGACCTGCTTCACACTTTACCAGGATGAGATCACAGAGAGAGAGGCCGAACCCTTCTATGTAAGTGTGACATCATGCAGACTAGTACTAAGTTTTAAAAAATGTCTCTTTGCTGGACAATGTCAGTGGAGGCTGCTGAGGGGAGGACAGCTCATAATAATGCCTGGAATGGAGCAAATAGAATGGCATCAAACACATGGAAACCATGTATTTGATACCATTCCACGAGCCTGTCCTCCCCAACTAAGGTGCAACCAACCTCATGTTCAATGGACATAGCATTTGTGACATAGGTGTAGCTAATTCAGGTCACACATGATTACTACTGAGCTGGCTTGAGCCATGGACTCTTGCAGGAACCGAGATTGAGCCCCAAATCTTCTCCCCCTCTGCTGTTCTCTCCTCAGCTCCTCCTGCCAAGGGTGAGCTACCTGACTCTGGTCACAGACAAGGTGAAAAAGCACTTCCTGAAGGTCATGAAGGCCGAAGACGTAGAGGAGATGTGGTTTGATTTCGAAGGAACGCCACTCAAATGGTGGGTGAGCTTTAAATTAGGACTGTGAGGACTGTGTGTTGTAAATTATTGACTTCTTTTAACAACTACTAGTGAATATAATGGTTAGAATTCCCTGTGCCCCTCCATAGAAACAAGTGTCCTAGCACAGCAGTAGAGTACATATTTTACAGATCAGAATTGAGCATATCAACTTACCTCCTATCATCATCAACGAGTAGAGTATATACCAATTGTCTGCAGTCTTACATTTCAGGCACCAGGTGGCAGCCCAACACAAGCTTTTGACATTTGGTTGGACATGAGTCCTAATCTCACATTGACATACACACGTAACTCAGACCTTTGGGTAAATAAGGTGTATTTTCTCTAAAAACATATTAAGAGGTTACTTAGGATCCTCCCCAAGGTGAAGGAGAGGATAACTCATTATGATTCAGAGTTGGAACGGAATGAATCCCTGGTGACATGTTTCCTCAACTGATGTGGTGTGGCTGTGTTTATTCATTGCAGGCACTATCCAATCGGATTGCTGTTCGACCTACATGCCTCCAACACTGCCCTGCCATGGAGTATCACTGTGCACTTTAAGGTACAACGCAGAATTTGTTTTTGAGCAAGTTAACACAGTACATATGTATAATCCTCCAAATGCTGGCCTGTATACAGCAGAGGTTGGAAGTGAAATTATTTTCCAGTCGTTTCGTTCTGAACAGAACCACTTTTCCCCCCGTTTCGTTCCACTGTTCCGACCATATAAATACAATTCTTAACCGGTTCGAACCCCCAGAAAAGTACCAGTTTATATCGTTCCTTTTTTATCCTGTGAAATCAACAGTTTTTTAAAAACATTTAGCTCATTAAATTACATCACCCAATCAGTGTGGCAAGCTTGTTGTTTACATGCATGATGGACAGACAAGTGTAGCCTATGGTGCAAGATGTGACGCATTTTGAGGGTGTGGAGAGAGCGAGAGACTGTTGAGGGAGAGGCTTGAAGCGCTGGGCATCTTGTTATGACATGCATTATATGAATTAGGTCCACAGAATTATACCTAGGAGGACAGCTTCTATGGAGGAACTTTTTAATGTCCTTTGAGCTAGCTAGCTAACAAGCTTGAGATAGCAAGTTAACAAGCTTGAGAGCGGCACCGGAATTTAAAACACGTCTTACCTTTTTGTAGTTAATAAATCCTACGTGAAACATGATAACTAGGCCTATAGTATCCTTAACTAGCTTTGAAAAAGTTTACACATTTTTCTCTGGCTAATTAAAAATCTCTCCCTATCTTCTGAATCAAGCTTGTAACGTCAGTAGCCTATGCTTTGCAGGGGGAAGGGCAGGGAGCATAAACACGCACAGGCAAAGATTTTTAGCTTGCAGGTAAACACTGGAATACGTTTTTATTAAAAAAAAATATTTAACCAGGTAGGCCAGTTGAGAACACGTTCCCGTTTACAACTGCGACCTGGCCAAGACCAAGCAAAGCAGTGCGACAAAAAACAACAAGACAGAGTTACACATGGGATAAACAAAAGTACAGTCAATAACACTATAGAAAAATCTATATACAGTGTGTGCAAATGGAGTAAGGAGGTAAGGCAATAAATAGTCCATAGTAGAGAAGTAATTACAATTTAGCAAATTAACACGGAAGTGATAGATGTGCAGATGATGATGTGCAAGTAGAAATACTGGTGTGCAAAAAGGTCAATTAAAACAATATGGGGATGAGGTAGGTAGTTGGATGGGCTATTTACAGATGGGCCATGTACAGCTGCAGCGACCGGTAAGCTGCTCAAATAGCTGATGTTTAAAGTTATGAGAGATATGAGTCTCCAGCTTCAGTGATTTTTGCAATTAGTTCCAGTCATTGGCAGCAGAGAACTGGAAGGAAAGGTGGCCAAAGGAGGTGTTGGCTTTGGGGATGACAAGTGAGATATACCTGCTGGAGTGCGTGTTACGGGTGGGTGTTGTTATTATGACCAGTGAGCTGAGATAAGGCGGAGCTTTACCTAGCAAAGACTTATAGATGTCCTGGAGCCAGTGGGTCTGGTGACGAATTTGTAGCGAGGGCCAGCCGACGAGAGCATACAGGTCGCAGTGGTGGGTGGTATATGGGGCTTTGGTGACAAAACAGGTGGCACTGTGGTGGACTGCATCCAGTTTTCTGAGTAGACTGTTGGAGGCTATTTTGTAAATGACATCGCCGAAGTCAAGGATCGGTAGGATAGTCAGTTTTACGAGGGCAGCGTAAGTGAAGGAGGCTTTGTTGTGAAGTAGGAAGCCAATTCTAGATTTAATTTTGGATTGGAGATGCTTAAAATGAGTCTGGAAGGAGAGTTTACAGTTTAGCCAGACACCTAGGTATTTGTAGTTTTTGTGCACATATTCTAAGTCAGAACCGTCCAGAGTAGTCGGGAAGGCAGGTGCGGGCAGGCGGTGCGGGTAGCGATCAGTTGAAGAGCATGCATTTAGTTTTAATAGCGTTTAAGAGCAGTTGGAGGCCACAGAAGGAGTGTTGTATGGCTTTGAAGCTCCTTTGGAGGTTTGTTAACACAGTGTCCAAAGAAGGGCCAGATGTATACAGAATGGTGTCGTCTGCGTAGAGGTGGATCAAGGAATCACCCGCAGCAAAAGCGACATCATTGATATGTACAGAGAAAAGAGTCAGCCTGAGAATTGAACCCTGTGGTACCCCCACAGGGGGCAGTCTCTTTAACTGCCAGAGGTCCAGACAACAGCCCCTCTGATTTGACACACTGAACTCTATCTGAGAAGTAGCTGGTGAACCGGGCGAGGCAGTCATTTGAGAAACCAAGGCTGTTTAGTCTGCCGATAAGAATACGGTGATTGACAGAGTCGAAAGCCTTGGCCAGGTCGATGAAGACGGCTGCACAGTACTGGCTTTTATCGATGGCGGTTATGATATCGTTTAGTACCTTGAGCCTGGCTGAGGTGCACCCATGACCAGCTCGGAAGCCGGATTGCACAGCGGAGAAGGTATGGCTTTTGAACTTTACTTTTGAAGACTTTAGAATGGCAGGGCAGGATGGATATAGGTCTGTAACAGTTTGGGTCTAGTGTCACCCCTTTTGAAGAGGGGGATGACCGCGGCAGCTTTCCAATCTTTAGGAATCTCGGACGATACGAAGGAGAGGTTGAACAGACTAGTAATAGGGGTTGCAACAATGGCGGCAGATAATTTTAGAGAGGGTCCAGATTGTCTAGCCCAGCTGATTTGTACGGGTCCAGGTTTTGCAGCTCTTTCAGAACATCTGCTATCTGGATTTGGGTGAAGGAGAAGCTGGGGAGGCTTGGGCAAGTAGCTGCGGGGGGTGCAGCGCTGGGGTTGGGGTAGCCAGGAGGAAAGCATGGCCAACCGTAGAGAAATGCTTATTGAAATTATCGATTATCTTGGATTTATCGGTGATGACAGTGTTTCCCAGCCTCAGTGGAGTGGGCAGCTGGAAGGAGGTGCTCTTATTTTTCATGGACTTTACAGTGTCACAGAACGTTTTGGAGTTATGATGCAAATTTCTGTTTGAAAAAGCTAGCCTTTGCTTTCCTAACTGACTGTGTGTATTGGTTATTGACTTCCCTGAAAAGTTGCATATCGCGGGGATTATTCGATGCTAGTGCAGTACGCCACACTATGTTTTTGTGCTGGTTGAGGACAGTCAGGTCTGAAGTGAACCCAGGGCTATATACAGTGCCTTGCGAAAGTATTCGGCCACCTTGAACTTTGCGACCTTTTGCCACATTTCAGGCTTCAAACATAAAGATATAAAACTGTATTTTTTTGTGAAGAATCAACAACAAGTGGGACACAATCATGAAGTGGAACGACATTTATTGGATATTTCAAACTTTTTTAACAAATCAAAAACTGAAAAATTGGGCGTGCAAAATTATTCAGCCCCCTTAAGTTAATACTTTGTAGCGCCACCCTTTGCTGCGATTACAGCTGTAAGTCGCTTGGGGTATGTCTCTATCAGTTTTGCACATCGAGAGACTGACATTTTTTCCCATTCCTCCTTGCAAAACAGCTCAAGCTCAGTGAGGTTGGATGGAGAGCATTTGTGAACAGCAGTTTTCAGTTCTTTCCACAGATTCTCGATTGGATTCAGGTCTGGACTTTGACTTGGCCATTCTAACACCTGGATATGTTTATTTTTGAACCATTCCATTGTAGATTTTGCTTTATGTTTTGGATCATTGTCTTGTTGGAAGACAAATCTCCGTCCCAGTCTCAGGTCTTTTGCAGACTCCATCAGGTTTTCTTCCAGAATGGTCCTGTATTTGGCTCCATCCATCTTCCCATCAATTTTAACCATCTTCCCTGTCCCTGCTGAAAAAAAGCAGGCCCAAACCATGATGCTGCCACCACCATGTTTGACAGTGGGGATGGTGTGTTCAGGGTGATGAACTGTGTTGCTTTTACGCCAAACATAACGTTTTGCATTGTTGCCAAAAAGTTCAATTTTGGTTTCATCTGACCAGAGCACCTTCTTCCACATGTTTGGTGTGTCTCCCAGGTGGCTTGTGGCAAACTTTAAACAACACTTTTTATGGATATCTTTAAGAAATGGCTTTCTTCTTGCCACTCTTCCATAAAGGCCAGATTTGTGCAATATACGACTGATTGTTGTCCTATGGACAGAGTCTCCCACCTCAGCTGTAGATCTCTGCAGTTCATCCAGAGTGATCATGGGCCTCTTGGCTGCATCTCTGATCAGTCTTCTCCTTGTATGAGCTGAAAGTTTAGAGGGACGGCCAGGTCTTGGTAGATTTGCAGTGGTCTGCTACTCCTTCCATTTCAATATTATCGCTTGCACAGTGCTCCTTGGGATGTTTAAAGCTTGGGAAATCTTTTTGTATCCAAATCCGGCTTTAAACTTCTTCACAACAGTATCTCGGACCTGCCTGGTGTGTTCCTTGTTCTTCATGATGCTCTCTGCGCTTTTAACGGACCTCTGAGACTATCACAGTGCAGGTGCATTTATACGGAGACTTGATTACACACAGGTGGATTGTATTTATCATCATTAGTCATTTAGGTCAACATTGGATCATTCAGAGATCCTCACTGAACTTCTGGAGAGAGTTTGCTGCACTGAAAGTAAAGGGGCTGAATAATTTTGCACGCCCAATTTTTCAGTTTTTGATTTGTTAAAAAAGTTTGAAATGTCCAATAAATGTCGTTCCACTTCATGATTGTGTCCCACTTGTTGTTGATTCTTCACAAAAAAATATTTTATATCTTTATGTTTGAAGCCTGAAATGTGGCAAAAGGTCGCAAAGTTCAAGGGGGCCGAATACTTTCGCAAGGTATGTTCTTAGTTCTACATTTTTTGAATAAGACATGCTTATTTAAGATGGTGAGGAAATTACTTTTAAAGAACAACAAGGCATCCTCTACTGAAGGGATGAGTTCAATATCCTTCCAGGATACCCGGGCCAGGTCGATTAGAAAGGCCTGCTCGCAGAAGTGTTTTAGGGAGCATTTGACAGTGATGAGGGGTGGTCGTTTGACCGCGGAGCCATAACAAATGCAGGCAATGAGGCAGTGATCACTGAGATTCTGATTGAAAACAGCGGAGGTGTATTTGGAGGGTAAGTTGGTTAAGATAATATCTATGAGGGTGCCCATGTTTACGGATTTAGGGTTGTACCTGGTGGGTTCCTTGATCATTTGTGTGAGATTGAGGGCATCTAGTTTAGATTGTAGGATGGCTGAGGTGTTAAGCATGTCCCAGTTTAGGTCTGAAGATAGATGGGGGGCAATCAATTCACATATGGTGTCCAGGGCACAGCTGGGAGCTGAGGGTATTCTATTTCTGGAGAGATTCATTTTTTTAATTAGAAGCTCAAACTGTTTGGGCGTAGACCTGGAATGTATGACGGAACTCTCTGAGTAGATTGCAACTCCTCCCCCTTTGGCAGTTCTATCTTGATGGAACATTTTGTAGTTGGGGATGGAAATCTCAGAATTTTTGGTGGCCTTCCTCAGCAAGGATTCAGACACGGCAAGGACATCAGGGTGGGCGGCTATGAAAAGCCAACTGACATTTACTCCTGAGGTGCTGACCTGTTGAACCCTCGACAACCACTGTGATTATTATTATTTGACCCTGCTGGTCATCTATGAACATTTGAACATCTTGGCCATGTTCTGTTATAATTTCCACCCGGCATAACCAGAAGAGGACTGGCCACTCCTCATAGCCTGGTTCCTCTCTGGGTTTATTCCTAGGTTCTGGCCTTTCTACTGAGTTTTTCCTAGCCACCGTGCTTCTACACCTGCATTGCTTGCTTTTTGGGGTTTTAGGCTGAGTTTCTGTACAGCACTTTGAGATATCAGCTGATGTAAGAATGGCTTTATAAATACATTTGATTTGATTTGGGCGAATGTGTTAAAGCAGTTGTAAAACAAACTTAGGGAGGAGGCTTCTGATGTTAACATGCATGAAACCAAGGCTTTTACAGTTACAGAAGTCAACACATGAGAGCGCCTGGGGACACAGGGCCTGGGTTAACCTCTATATCACCCGATGAACAGAGGAGTAGGATGAGGGTATGGCTAAAGGCTATCAAAACTGGTCGTCTAGTGCGTTGGGGACAGAGAATAAAAGGAGCCGATTTCTGGGCGTGGTAGAATAGATTCAGGGCATCATGTACAGACTGGTATGGTAGGGTGCGGGTACAGTGGAGGTAAACCTAGGCATTGAGCGACGATAAGAGAGGTTGCATCTCTGGAGGCACTAGTTATGCTACGTTTCTGAGTGACAGCGTGAGGACTTTATTGTGTTTTGTTGTGGGACTAGAAAAAAATGCCTGGAACGTAAAAGAACGTTATTAACCGGTTCCCATGATTTTTAAATTACGGTTCTGTTCCTGAAACAGTTTGGATCACTTTTGTTCCTTGAAAATGTTTGTTATTTTCCAGTTTTCGGTTCTGTTCCCTGAACCGGTTCCAACCCCTGGTATACAGTGCTAAAAAGCAGTCCTGCCTGTGTGGTTTCTCTGAGGTAGAATTTCCCAGAGCGTGACCTGCTCCACTGCCCCTCTAACTCTGTGATCGAGGCCCACTTCATGTCCAGCATCAAGGAGGCGGATGCCCTCAAACACAAGAGCCAGGTCATCAACGACATGCAGAAGAAAGACCACAAGCAGCTGTGGATGGGTCTGCAGAACGGTGAGGGCCCCACACACATACATACACACACACACACACACATATGTAAATATTGACTTTTTAGACTCTGTACCCTTATGTTCCCCTCTACTCAGCAACTTACACACCCCCAAGTCAACCAGTCAAAACCACGCCACCCACGCTCTCTGAACAGTGTCTTTGCCTCAGCTGCAAAGTTTTTCTCTTCTCACTTACCAAAATATACTCTTTTGGAAGCTTCCATAACCAAACCAGACCAGAAACAGAGAGAGAAAGAGACAGTTACAACTCCACCCAGAAGAGAAAACACATCTGAAATATTTCAAAAGCTAAAATTGTGTGAAAGTGAGATACAGGGGAGGGGAGTTAGAAACCAGGAAAGGTTACCAGGGTTTCAGAAGCCTCGTAGAGCTGGTTTAAAAACAAAAGGAGATGGGGGACAGTTTGTATGTAAATGTAGTTGTGTTGTGTTCCTCAGATAAGTTTGACCAGTTCTGGGCCATGAACCGTAAGCTGATGGAATACCCCACAGAGGAGGGAGGCTTTCGCTACATCCCCTTCAGGATATACCTGGTAAATGGGCTAACACATGCCTTGTTGACATCACAGCCAGTGTGACCTGCAGTGCGGCATCACTGTTACTGTTAATAGATGATGTAATCAATGCAATCAAAAAAATAAGTCAGGTCGCAAATACGGCAATGCATAATCATGAAAGAATCCTCTTTTATCATCTGATAAGCAAATAGAACACCAGGGTGCTTTTAGGAATATAAGAAAGCATGAAGTGAATATGAAGATCACAAAATACACAGTACACAGAAATACAACTGAAATGTGCAGCACAAACCACTTATCAACACAATCATGAATGAATTGTCACTCCACTGCCTGGTCTTATGACGATGCAGTCTAGTACCTGAACTGTCCCGTAGATGGTGCTGTATGACGGACTAGTAAGGCGCTTCATGAATACCGCCTAGTCCTACGGTTATGATTAAAGTGGGCTGCTGTTGAGCAACTTTTTATTTGTTCGTAAGCTTGTAATTTATTGTGATCCAGTGACAGAAACAACCCTACAGAAGTGCTCAGTTGCAAAAATATTTCCTGGAGATGAATCAATGAATAACTTTTTCCCGCCCAAAATGATTTTGTCAAACTCCTTTGATTACGGCAGATCAATCAAACAATCCTCATCTTTTCCCAGAGATCACCCATTAAACTACAAATGCGTTAGCCTAATGTTTGTTCTGACCGTGTGCTTGGCCATCGTTTAGTTTGACAAGTATATAGTTGGATGTGGGCAACTCAAATAAAGCGTGCCCAAACCGTGGGATGCACGCGGGCACAGGTGAATTACTAAGGGGGATCCCGCGCATCCATGACTCAGATGAAATTCCCTCAAAATGATGAATAAGCACCAGTGTCTCATCCTGAAGGTCTGGAAAACATTAGGCCGTGTGTATCCCATAGTGTAGGAAAACTGTGGGGAAACGTTGCGCCTGGAATGGGCATGATTTTACCCAAGACTGCTTTCAATAAGCCCTCGAATTAGCTCGACTGGTATATAGCTTTGCCTACCTAATTCCATCGTATTTGAGGCCATCTCTTCTCAACAAGAATAAACAAATGAGTATAGATTGATGTGGAAATTTCTCCAGGGGAATCTGAGTAGGTTGTCAGGGCTTTGCTGCTGTGTTATAACAGATGTCAGCTTTTATGCCCATGAAATCTCTCATCAATGTGTTTACTGGAATGTTACAATCATAAATCTATTCAAAATTAAAGACCAAACAGAACAATAAAATATATCATTCATGTGTTGACTAAAACATTATAAAACCGTCTTGGCCTGTATTGACTTTTAGTTGGTAAAGGAAACAAAATGTTACCACAAAATGAGATGATGAATATTTTTTGCAACTTCCAGGAAAATGCGATGTAATGCCTAGTCTTCAATTATAATATTGTGGCCAATTCTGTCACGTGTGTATATGACTTTCAAAAAAAAAATACAAGCAAAATTAAACAAAAGCGTGGTACAAATTTGCTTTGGGTGGGACACAACATTGGGAAACGGTGTATTGGTTGGACAACCACTACACAGACTCCCAATGCTGTGTCCCAAAACTAGGTACATATGTAACTAATTTCACACTTCAACAAATCGTTTTTTATTTTGCCTATAATAAAACGGTCCAACACAATAATAAAACAGTGGTTGTAAAACCACAGACGCGCAACAGGACTCCTTGGGTCTAGACAGAAATGTAGTTGTGTACTCCAAAGTTAACTGAACCAACGGCGGACAAAGCTATCCGGGTCCGGATGCAGAAGTCACAATTGAGGACTATATTTCAACCTGCAGGCCCCCCTCTGATGGCAAATTGCGGTCTTTAGTGTAAATAACGTGCTGCTTTTGATGCAGACAGAATGAATGACAACATTGACTCTAAATAACAGAGCACTCACTTCCCCTAGACTGTGTTCCTTATGGAACAGGGAAGCGATTTCGAGGGGATGGATTTATCTGTGTCATCGCGCCAGTCTTTTTCAGACCACCAGTTTCACGCTCCAAAAGTGACGCCACTGTGTTACAAAGTGCCAGAACCACTCAATCTTGCGGAAAGTGAAAATGATCATCCTACTGGGCAAAAAAAGCTTGAATCAACGTTGTTTCCGTGTAATTTCAACCCAAAAGAGCAATGTGATGACGTTGAATCATCGTGGGAAACTGATTGGATTTGCAAGAAGTCATTAACGTAAAGGGCATTTCGTATTTTTCTTTACCCAACTTATAACCTAAATCGAATGACATGGTTCATTTGTTTGTTGAATTTACGTTAGGTGACAACTCAAACAAATGTAAATCAAAACTAGACGTTGATGTCTGTGCCCAGTGGCATGCTTGTATTAGAGACCGGTTACATTGTTTCTCGGCAGGTATGCCTTTTTCTCCTGTGACTAAATGTTTACTCATCAACCGAATGGCAGCCGCACTAACCTTTTTTTATGTTGGCTTTGAGAGGCACCTTCTAGGAAACTAGGTTGATAGTTTCTTAAATGTCTCTAGGGGATGATTTTACAGTGACACATCTGTTTACAAGCCCTGCTTGTGGGTGTTAAGGCAACAGATGTGAAAGCCACTGGGCATACTGTTGCAAACATTTCTTGCTCACTTATTATGTTACATAACACCCAGAATACTCAGGCCTACAAAATATTCTTCAATATTATTTTTCCCTGTTGTGTGTGTGGACTACTGTGGGAGAAATTAGGACAAGCTGGAATAGAGTGAATGGAAAGGGAATCAAACCCATGGCATATTATAGGCTAGAGTATAGTGTTAAGCTATAGACCTAGGTGTTATGGTTATGATGTTTAAGCTAAACAGATTGGCTCCTCCATGGAGGAGAGGGAGACATCCAATTACATGAGGTAGCTTACATGTATACTGTACATGACAGTGGCTGAGGGAAATGAGAGCTCAAAACAAAATCCCCTTGGAATTTTGATTTACCAGTGGAAGGTCTTGGGCTCAGTGGGAAAAGTGGTAAAGCTTTCTCTCCAACTGACTCACTCAGTGAGGGGGATTTGATTATCTGGGCTGGATGGGAGGAGTTTACACTGGGTGAAAAGTGGATAGCATTCATTTTGTACCGGGCTTGGCTCCCGTTCAAAGCCCACGGTGAAGTAGGCTGAAAACAAAAGGGACGTAGCCAAGACTAGATTAAGCACGTGGAGGAATTGCCTTCCCAATGAAATCTAGTTTGAAAATTCAAACATATATTTTATGGAAAAGCGAGAAATTCTGCAAAAAAAGAAACGTCCTCTCGCTGTCAACTAACTGCATTTATCTTCAGCAAACTTATTAACATGTGTAAATATTTGTATGAACATAACAAGATTCAACAACTGAGACATAAACTGAACAAGTTCCACAGACATGTGACTAAAAGAAATTGAATAATTTTTCCCTGAACAAATGTGGGGTCAAAATCAAAAGTAACAGTCAGTATCTGGTGTGGCCACCAGCTGCATTAAGTATTGCAGTGCATCTCCTCCTCATGGACTGCACCATGTTTGCCACTTCTTGCTGTGAGATGTTACCCCACTTCCACCAAGGCACCTGCAAGTTCCCGGACATTTCTGGGGGGAATGGCCCTAGCCCTCACCCTTCGATCCAACAGGTCCCAGACTTGCTCAATGGGATTGAGGTCCGAGCTCTTCGCTGGCCATGGCAGAATACTGACATTCCTGTCTTGCAGGAAATCACACACAGAACGAGCAGTATCACGCACAGAACGAGCAGTGGCGTTGTCATGCTGGAGGGTCATGTCAGGATGAGCCTGCAGGAAGGGTACCTCATGAGGGAGGAGGATGTATTCCCTGTAACGCACAGTGTTGTGAATGCTGGCAATGACAACAAGCTCAGTCCGATGATGCTGTGACACACCGCCCCAGACCATGAAGGACCCTCCACCTCCAAATCGATCCCACTCCAGAGTACAGGCCTCGGGGGGGTTGTGCCCATAGGCTACATTGTTGCCGGTGATGTCTGGTGAGGACCTGCCTCTTTCAGCCTATTGCAGACAGTCTGAGCACTGATGGAGGGATTGTGTGTTCCTGGTGTAACTCGTGCAGTTGTTGTTGCCGTCCTGTACATGTCCTGCAGGTGTGATGTTTTTCAGAGTCAGTAGAAAGGCCTCTTTAGTGTCCTAAGTTTTCACCACTGTGACCTTAATTGCCTACAGTCTGTAAGCTGTTAGTGTCTTAACGACCATTCCACAGGTGCATGTTCATTAATTGTTTATGGTTCATTGAACAAGCATGGGAAACCGTGTTTAAACCATTTACAATGAAGATCTGTGAAGTTATTTGGATTTTTACGAATTATCTTTGAAAGACAGGGTCCTGAAAAAGGGACGTTTCATTTTTTGCTGAGTTTCTATGTTTCTAGACGATGTATCATGCTGCCTTATTGACAATATGACCGAGCATATTACTGTTCCATTTGAGAAGGGCACTCCTCCCTCCGCTTCTGCCCATTCATGTCACGGGCCAAAAATGATTATAATTATATTGATTTACTTTTGTGCACCTCAGCCACCAGTTTACTGTCAATTAGTCGGATTGAACCCACACTGGCAATTAGGCAATGGGTTGAGTTCCTTTGCTCGCTTCAGTCAGGGAGAGCGAGTCTCTTTTCCCCTGACCTCTCATCGTCAGAGAGTTAATGACGCATCGCTCTTGGGTGTCGCCAGGTGGTACTCTGCTAGCTCTGGTGTCACACAAACTGAAAAGAAAGTGTCTCTGTCCAAGAGTATCGCTCTTCTATCCAGGATCAATGGCCCCCTCTTTGTATGGTACCCAGGTCAATTATTCATGGCGGTTTTTAAAAATGCAACGAAGTAGCTGTCACTTATCGCACTCTCTCCACTCCAGCTCCTGGCATAATCCCACACAAACTCTACGCTTCCTGTCAGTGAGTCACTCTTTCTGGTAACCCAAGAGCCAGCTTCGCGCCTTTAGAGCCACCTTCCCTACCATGCGCCCGGCGGTGTTAGTTACAGCTCCGTTACCCAAACCCTCCCGTTGCAGGTTTCCTTTTCACAGCTCCCATGATTAGTTGCTATTGTGTGTCTGACTCGCCGTTTGTCACCTCAGAGGCCCCTGGTTTCCCCGAACTGATAAACAAACTGGTTTCCCAGAACTGATAGCAACCCGATCGCCGGTGTCCGTGTACGAATGCCTGATCTTCTGGACCATATCCAGCGAGCGTCACCTTTCTCATTGCACTCAGATCAGAGACTGGGTAGCAAGCACCACTTTTTATATTTTACTAGATGTGTCTGTAGGTGGACTCTTTTCTTCAATTGGTCATTATCAATAAAACATCTCAAAATGGTGTAGAGCGTTTGATTTGGCTGCTGGGGGCAAGGAGACCCCCTAAAACCATTGACAACTGCATGCCGTTTTCAAGGGATTGTTAAATGTTATAACTTCTTGGTTGTAATATCATCACCTCTAGAAGAGCATAGACAGAACTAGACATTTTAGATTATTCCATGCAAATCAATTGCGCACATTTAGCTCTATCAGAGTTATACAGCAAGTAACAGCGTGCTTTTCATGATCATTAAACATCAATTGATCATGTAATTTCAGATGCGTGAGGGTAGCCCTATCCATTTGAAATGTAACTAGCTAGCTTACCAAACAACGTGTCATTTAGTTTGCGTCATCAGAGATTAGGCTTTTGGAAAGAGCTTGTCATCGGCAAGTCCTCGTGCTGGTGAAGTTGTCAGTCAGACTACTGTCATCACTACTATAGATGGCAAGCAAATATAGCCATCTAGTTTGTCTACTGAAAGTTAGCTTGTTACCTAGCCATATTGACGTAATCTGTTATTAGCTAGCCAATTATATGTTATTACCTCGGTGCCTGTCATGTCTGTCAGCAGCAATCATAATTAAACACTTAAAAACAATTTTAAAAAGGGGGTAATGTTGGCCTCCCGGGTGGCGCAGTGGTTAAGGGCCAGCTGTGCCATCAGAGTCCCTGGGTTCGCGCCCAGGCTCTGTCGTAACCGGCCGCGACCGGGAGGTCCGTGGGGCGACGCACAATTGGCCTAGCGTCGCCCGGGTTAGGGAGGGCTTGGTCGTTAGGGGTGTCCTTGTCTCATCGTGCACCAGCGACTCCTGTGGCGGGCAGTGTGCGCTAACCAAGGTGGCCAGGTGCACGGTGTTTCCTCCGGCGCATTGGTGCGGCTGGCTTCCGGGTTGGATGCGTGCTGTGTTAAGAAGCAGTGCGGCTTGGTTCGGTTGTGTATCGGAGGACGCATGACTTTCAACCTTCGTCTCTCCCGAGCCCGTACGGGAGTTGTAGCAATGAGACAAGATAGTAGCTACTACAACAATTGGATACCACGAAATTGGGGAGAAAAAGGGGTAAAAAAAAAAATTAAATAAAAGGGGGTAGCTAACTTCACTAGATAGGTCTACGCTGCAGTTGGAGAGGAAAAGTTCTAAGTTTCTATTGCAAAGTAAACATTGTCAGCTAACAGTACATCGGCAAATGCACCCTTTTGTTGATTGACAGGCAGAGCCCACAAAGGATGGGAAAATGAACCTAAACCACTTACACTTGTCAGGTATAGTTCACTTTATCACTCAAATATCCAGTTAATGGCGGCCAATATTGAGAGATATCATGAGGCTACACTCATGTATGACATGATCAATTGCACCTAACTTTTATCACTGGAGTAGCCTGTGATTGAATCGTCAGAGACTTTGGTTTATTTAGTTGTATATTCATTTGGGGCGCAGTTCCCGAGGGCTTGGGTCAGTGCCAGAAATAATCGAGTCGTGACTTGTAGCCTAGAATAAGCACTTAATTTTATGTTCTTGCATTGGAGCTATTGTGTGGCTTTGTCAAGCTATTGCATAAAAGTACTTGAGTAATAAATTAAGTAACTTATTGCAAACAGGATGCATGTTTTGGAATATTTGTTTTCTGTACCGACTTCTTTTCACTCTTGTCATTTAGGTTAGTATTGTGGAGTAACTACAATGTTGTTGATCCATCCTCAGTTTTCTCCTGTCATGACCATTAAACTCTGTAACTGTTTTAAAATTAGCCTCATGGTGAAATCCCTGAGCGGTTTCCTTCCTCTCTGGCACCTGAGTTAGGAAGGACGCCTGTATCTTTGTAGTGACTGGGTGCATTGATACACCATCCAAATCCTAATTAATAACTTCACCAGGCTCAAAGGGATATTCAGTGAATCTGTGCTTGAATTCACTGCTCAACCGAGGGACCTTACATACAATTGTATGTGTGGGGTACAGAGATGGGGTAATCATTACGAAATTAATTAATGTTAAACACTATTTTTGCACACAGAGTGAGTCCATGCAATTTATTGTGACTTTTTAAGCACATTTTTACTCCTGGATGTATTTAGGCTTGCCATAACAAAGGGGTTGAATACTTATTGACTCAAGACATTACAGTTGTTAATCTTTTACATTGTTGGGTATTGCATGTAGATCACGGGCACACAATCTCAATTTAATCCATTTTAAATTCAGGCTGTAACACAACAAAATGTGGAAAAAATCAAGGGGTGTGAATACTTCCCGAAGGCACTGTATGTAATTTATTTGTCATGCTCTGATTCCTCTCCCCACTCTCCGTGTAGACGATGAGTGACAGGCCATTCATCCAGAAGTTGTTTCGCCCCATCTCGTCCGACGGCTACACACACACGCTGGGGGATCTGCTGAAGGAGGTGTACCCCATGGCCATATCCAGCGACGGTACTTACCTACTCATAGACATTGCACTACACTAATTACACCTATACTACATATACCTCTCTTACACACAGTACACACACACACACACAGTAAACACACACACACACACACACACAGTAAACACACACAGTCCCACACAGTAAACACACACAGTCCCACAAGAGAAAGCAGACCTGTTTCTTCCTCACTGTGCTATCAAAGGGTGCTCTGCATCTCACAGGAAGCCAGAGGATAAAAGACATCAGCCATGTAGGTCTATTTTATTTACACAGTAAAATAGGACTTTTAGAGATAAAACACAGGAGAGGGTCAAGGAGGGAAAATAGTCGCCCTCATGTGAAAGAGTGAAAAGCAATGGGGAGGGGAAGAAAATACATAGTGGAATGAGGAGCGGCGCTAGATGTAGAGAAGAGGGAGCGATGGAGAGAGAGAGGCAGCCTAAACAGGTAGTGTCTGGAGGGCTGTGCAGAGGAAGTAGATAAGCAGACAATGGAGCTGTGAGACAGAGGACCTGCAGGACAATCACCTGCATGGAGCAATGCACCACTACCATTACTTCTGTTCTGTCTGCCTGCCTGACTGCCTGCATCTCTTTCTCTCTCTCTCTCTGTCTGCCTGCCTGCCTACCTGCCTCTCTCTTTCGCTCTCTGTCTGCCTCCCTCATGTCTTTCTCTTGCTTGCTCCTTCTCTCCCACTCTCTTGCTTTATCAAGAATCGCTATATTTTCTATTCATACCCTTCCTTTACTTATATAATCTCTTTTATCCATTTCCCTCTTTTCTTAATTCCATCTCTCCTCTCCTCTGAGGGTGGTGGTGGCTTGGCTTGATAAAGGTGAAAGTGCTGCTTTGTTGTGTTTCCCTTTCTTCCTCACTGGGGAGATGGGTGTGCGATAGCGGGGGAATACAGCGGTGTGTTTGGATTAGAGGGACTGGGGGGGGGGGGGGGGTACTCAGGCAGCCTAATGGTGGCATTGTTCACAGGTGTATTCTGGGGACCCGATTCCCTGTGAGGACCTATCGGATAAGGATGTCCCAGCACTCTGTGATGTTTCAAACATCAAACCAACATTTTTTTTAAACATTCCCCTCTGTTTTGTCTGGAAGCCTTGATGGCCCTTCAAGCACTCCCGAAACCTGTCAAACTGAACTAACCCAACGAAACATGTAACCAGGGGTTATATTAACTGGGGATTCCCAGCATATGGCAGCGTGATACTCAGATGAGTCGTACTGTTACCGGACCGGACCGACGTTCTTCCACCCACGCAGGAAAATCGGACGTCAGCATCTTATTCTGATTAGCAGTCGGTTGGTCAGCTTTGACGTCTGCGAATTCTTTGTTTTGACCAAGGTATTAGACATGGTTTAACTGGGTTAGAGGCAGGAGAGATGTCTGAACAGTAACACGTTTCTCCCCATGTATGACGCAGGACAAGTTCAATTGCACAAGCCTCAGAAAGAGTTGCCTCGGCGGGTCAAAGCCTTCCGAGAATTCCCCCGTCATGTCCTTTACAGATGTGACATGTTTCTTTTATAAAGAAAAACTGTTTTTGTGGTGATATTTCTAATAAGTGGAGAATGCAGAAATCCCCCCCCGACTGACAAGCCCACGCGCCAACAATAGTCGCCTACACACCCCTCTTATTGATTTTACTCATTCATGGTACAGCCCACAGAACAAAGGAGTGAAACTATTGGCCAATCCGCCCACACAGAACACCACAGTCAGTATCAATAGCGAATCCAGTCTCTTCTCATCAAACGGGCCGTCTCACTGTTCAGAGTGCGGGGGTGTTCTGGGTTTCAGTGGTTGGTTTGATATGAGGGACGGTGGGTGTGTGAGGTGTTGCTAGGTGTTGAGTAGGGGGAGGCAGAAATGAGACAGAGGTCTCCAAGTCAATACCTTATGGTCTGTTTATTGTATAACTGCAAACTCCATTTCCCTGTTCTTTCTTAGAAATGCAGTTGAGGAGTTTATTCATGAAAGAACAAACTACTTAACTTTCTGAAGGAAATGACTCTTATGAGACGTCATAAGACAAACATGATTTTCAGGTCTAGAGAGATGTATTGATAGATTTATACCTGCCAGTTCCCCCTAACATACACACATATTTCTTATTGGCCGGTCAGTGTGTTGATTGAGTTCTGGTGTAACTGTTTTGTCTTGGCTGGCCTCACTGCAGGGATGAATGGGCTTGCGGCCTTCTTAAATTGGACTTTGCTATACTTAAGTAACAAAACACCATGTCTTGACTGTTAGTCGCCGCAATACTCAACCGCAGTGTGTGTTCATGGGTGAGCAAATGTGTCATCTTTTATTTTTATTCAAATATGGTGGTCAATATTCCTCTTTAGAACTAAGTTGTTATGGAGTTGTACATACTATTTAGGGAATAGGGTGCCATTTGGGATGCATGCATTACTATAGTAATGCATTAACATTAATCAAACACAACTTGATTGGCCCCAATCCCAAATCACTATAGGAATGTATAACAACCATGTATGCATCCGAAATGCCACCCTATTCCCTAAATAGTGCACTACTTGTGACAAGAGCCCATAGGTCTCTGGTTAGCCATGTTAATGGCTCACAGCAGCATAGTGTGATTCAGATGTGAAAACATCTCTGTCAGTCTTCCTAAGAGCCCTAATATTATGTCACGTTCCAGTAAAACCTAGGGGACCATGCCTTCTGGCCACAGTATAGAAGGATCCATGGAAAATACACAGTAGAATTCTATCTGGAGGACTCAAAATCCTTCCACTATGACACAGCGCTTTCACAACGTTTCAGAGGAGAATTACAAATTAATCACATTGGTCTCCACCCTCTGAAAAAGATATGACAACCATAAGAGGGCCCACCAGACCATACATTCTGTGTGCAGGTATTCAAGCTGTGTATTTTTGGGATGAATTTCCCTTGTCATAGTGAGAGTGTCAGGGGAGCCCCCCCCCCCCCCCCCCCCACGTGTGCCTGCTACTGTCACCAGGGGCACAGTATGTGGAAGAGAGAGGGAAAGACAGAGAAAGTGAGATTGCAATATGAATGTCAGTACTTGTGAGTGTATTGATCGTATGTGTGCGATCGTATCTGTGATCATAGAATATACATATAAATTGCTATGTATGGCTGTACGTAGGGCGGCCTAGCGGTTAAGAATGTTGGGCCAGCAACTGAAAGGTCGCTGGTTTAAATCCTAGAGCCAACTCGGTGAAAAATCTGACAATGTGCCCTTGAGCAAGGCACATAACCCTAATTGCTCCTGTAAATCGCTCTGGATGAGCGCATCTGCTAAATGACTAAAATGTTAAAATGTACATTGCTGGAACGGCATCATGAACACAGGCCACAATCGATAATGCAGTCATTGTTTTACTTTCTCGAGAACAGTAGTTGGTTTAAAGTGGGATCAAGTTATTTCAATGTAATAAACCTTAAAATTATACTAAGGGAAACTGAGTTAACAAATAATACATAGAATGTATACTTGTTTTATTTATTGAATTAACAAACTTATGCAACACCCAATTCCCCTGTGTGAAAAATAAGTTGCCCTCTGGCACTCAATAACTGGTTGTGCCACCTTTAGCTGCAATTACTGCAACCAAATGCTTCCTGTAGTTGTTGATCAGTCTCTCACGTCTTGGCCCACTCTTGCATGCAGAATAAATTTGTGGATTAGGTGTGGAATTTGACTAAGCTATTACAGAACTTCAAATTAGTTTGGCTTTTTAACTATTTTCATGTAGACTTGATTGTGTTTTGCATCATTGTCTTGCTGTATGACCCAGCTGAGCTTCAGTTTCAGCTCACAGATGAATAGCCAGACATTCTCCTGTAGAATTATCTGAGACCGAGCAGAATTCATGGTTCCTTCTATTAAGACAAGTCGTCCAGGTCCTGAGGCAGTAAAGCATCCCCAAACCATCACTCTACCACCACCATGCTTGACCGTTGGTATGAGGTTCTTACTGTGGAATGCAGTGTTTGATTTTCGCCCGACATAATGTCATCTCATCCAAAAAGTTGACTCAAGTCTGCCAAAAAGCACCTGGATGATCATCAAGACTCTTGGAAGAATGTTCTACAGACATATGATTCAAAGGTAAAACACTGCATTCCACAGTAAGAAACTCATACCAACGGTGGTGGTAGTGTGATGGTTTGGGGATGCTTTGCTGCCTCAGGACCTGGACGACTTGCCTTAATAGAAGGAACCATGAATTCTGCTCTGTATCAGAGAATTCTACAGGAGAACGTCAGGCCGTCCGTCTGAGCTGAAACTCAACTGGGTCATGCAGCAAGACAATGATCCAAACACTTGATCAAGTCGACATGAAAATAGCTAAAAGGCAACTCATTTGAAGTTCTGGACTTGCCTACCTGGTTAAATAAAGGTTCAATAAATAAATACAATTTTAAAAACCACATGTTGCTGAGTTAAGCAGTTCTGCATGCAAGAGTGGGCCAAGACGTGAGAGACTGATCAACAACTACAGGAAGCATTTGGTTGCAGTAATTGCAGCTAAAAGTGGCACAACCAGTTATTGTGTGAGCAATTACTTTTCCACACAGGGGTATTGTGTGTTGCATAACTTTGTTTATTAGATACATTTGTAAAAAATATATATATATATATATAATAATTAAAAAGTGTTCTTTTGTAGAATCGGGTTCCTCTTATGTAATTAGGTTTTGGTTGAAAATCTGATAACATTCATTATCAAAAATAGTGAAAATCAGAAAGTAATTCAATATTTTTTCACGGCACTGTATTTCCATACTATATACCAGTCTGCAGGTGGTGGGTGTGCCTGAGGAGCTTCTTACTAACCCTGGATTCTTCACTTTCTAACGATCGTAACGGTCGTTCAGATATTACGTGTACATGCAACAGTATGCATCTTTTGGTAACGTATAAGGAGAAACGGTCAGTGTATGTGTGCATGTGTGTGTAGTCATATAGACACTGAGCTCCTACATGACTTGGCTACGGCCCCCTCTAGTGTTTTGACCCCGCCCTTCCCCTCAGTGCTCTGATATGAGTGGGTGAAAGTTCGTGACCTGGGGCCCAGTGTCTCTGAAGGGGTGGGGCTACTGTTGCTTTGAGTAAACCAGTAACTTACAGATATCGATGTACACACACACAACATATGCCCTTCAGATGCGTCTACCTGCTGGCAATCTTTCACACATTTCATGCACGTAGCCATACATCCAAACACAGAGCGCATGCAGATTATCATACTAACTCTCTCTCTCACACACACACACACTCTCTCTCTCACGCACACACAGAAACACACACGTGCACACCTCATCGGGCCATCCGAGTGAGGCTAATTTGTCTTGCTATGTGACCCGTGGTCAGTCCCTGGGTCAGGCCTGGTCACTGTGATTGATTAATCTGTCTGTCGCTAGCCGAGAGCCTTCGGTCATTCTGAGGTGAGAGGGACAACTTAAACACACGCTCACTTAACTATCGCTTGCACACACACACAAACTCCCACACTGTAATCTATGAGTGGGGATGTTTTTAAGAAAATTCTAGCATTTCTGTTTGTAGAAATATATGGAGTCCGACACAAAGTCAAAAGGATTTTTAAGTTGGAGCTCCCTCTCATCCTCCATCTCCCTCCCCTCCCTCCCTCCCTC
This sequence comes from Oncorhynchus mykiss, assembly GCF_013265735.2. Classification (NCBI taxonomy): domain Eukaryota; kingdom Metazoa; phylum Chordata; class Actinopteri; order Salmoniformes; family Salmonidae; genus Oncorhynchus; species Oncorhynchus mykiss. Next base: position 31,618,685 of record NC_048566.1, read on the forward strand.
CCTCCCTCCCTCCCTCCCTCCCTCCCTCCCTCCATGTCTCCCTTTTCTCTCTCCTTATACAGACGAGTCCAAGCGCTACCAGGTGGTGATCCATGGGATTGAGCCCCTGCTGGAGACCCCTTTGCAGTGGCTGAGCGAGCACCTCAGTCACCCTGATAACTTCCTCCACATCAGCGTCATACCCGCGCCTAGCGACTGACACCCCTGGCAAATTTTGTAACACCCGGCAACTAGGAATGTTGCAAACTCCGAACGGACTCTTTAGAGAGCAGGAAAACCCACGTGACTGGGGGGGGACGAAGAGTGACGCAATCGCAGTGTGACGTCATCTCATTCAACTTGTCTCAAAAAGGAGCCCACCAGGAGAAAATGTACCCTTCTGTTCTCCATCTCTTTTCCTCTCCTCCTTCGCCCTCTGTCTCTTTTGGACCATTATGTGTTTGGGGAAAGTTGTTCCGCCCAAAATGTGGAAGGCTAAGCAGAAAGAGGGCTGATCCGTTTAAAAAGAGAGGCAGCAAGATGCCGCTTACCACCTCCTCTCTCCTCTTCCTCCTCCTAGAGAAAGAGACAGAGCCCCAACATGCCTAGTGGGACCCCCTACAAACAGAAGTTGCCTTAGTTTTCCCGAGTCACATCATGCGCTACACGGCTGGACGTTCATAAAGTCACACTGAGTTTACATGGTTGTACTGTATGCCACTGAGGAGTGAAAGGGGATTTTTAAAGACACTTCTTCATTCTTTCTCTCACTGTATTTTTATATTCTCCATCTTCCTCACTGTATTTCCTGTCTCTTTCTTCTCTCTCTTCCTCCCTCCCCCTCTTTCTCTCTCGTGTCATTTACTGCCGATGCTCTCTCATCTCCGTAGCTAATTTATCTATTGGAATTCCTTCTGCTACTAATGAGACCGCTAAACTTCTCTCCATGCCAAGCCTTGGGGTTGTGTGTGTGTAATGTAATTAGAGACATAATTTAAAGTCTCCTAGAGGGGGTGAGGAAGGTGTGAAGAGTACGAATGGAATCATGTCTGTCTTCTCTCTTCCGTGTCAAAGGGAAACGGAGCCAGACATGTCATTTGGAGTGTGTTGCAGTCGAAGGGGAGGGAAACTTTTGATGTCACACCTGTCTTAGCACGTCGGGCTTCCTCATTCGCCGCCTAGGATGATGGGAGAGGGGAGTTTACAGCTCAGTCAGGGCTGGGCTCGACGTGGGGTACTGTCTGAGGGGTAGGCATGTGCATACGTGTGTGTATGTACATGTCTGTATGGGTACTTTTTACACATTTTGTTGTTACAAAGTGGGATTAAAATGCATTTCATTGTCATTTTTGGTCAATTATCGACACAAAACACTCTGTAATGTCAAAGTGGAAGACAAATTGTAACATTTATTAACAAAATGCAAAAAAATTAAACTACTATATCTTGATAAGTATTCTCCCCCCTGAGACTACATGTTAGAAATGCCTTTGGCAGTGATTACAGCTGTGAGTATTTTTGGCTAAGTATATAAGAGCTTTACACACCTGGATTGTACACTATTTGCCCATTATTCTTTAAAAAAGTATTCAAGATCTGTCAAGTTGGTTGTTGATCATTGCTAGATAGCCATTTTTATGCCTTGCCATACATTTTCAAGCAGATTTATGTCAAAACTGTAACTAGGCCACTCCAGTGTAGATTTGGCTTTGTGTTTTAGGTTCTTGTTCTGCTGAAAGGTGAGTTTGTCTCCCAGTGTCTGTTGGAAAGAACATTGAATCAGATTTAGCCTGTGCTTAGCCTTATTCTGTTTCTTTTTATCCTAAAAAAAACTCCCTAGTCCTTGCTGATGACAAGCAAACCCATAACATGATGCAGCCACCACGATGCTTGAAAATATGGAGATTGGTACACAGTAATGTGTTGTATTGGATTTGCCCCAAACATAACGCTTTGTATTCAGGACAAAAAGTAAATTTCTTTGCCACATTTTTTTGCAGTATTATTTAAGTGCCTTGTTGCAAACAGGATGCGTGTTTTAGAATATTTTTAATCTGTACATGCTTCTTTGCACTCTGTCATTTAGGTTAGTATTGTGGAGTAACTACAATGTTGTTGATCCATCCTCAGTTTTCTCATATCACAACCATTAAACTCTGTAACTGTTTTTAAATCACCATTGGCCTCATGGTGAAATCCCTGAACAGTTTCCTTCCTCTCCGGCAATTGAGTTAGGAAGGACACCTGTATCTTTGTAGTGATTGGGTGTATTGATACACCCTCCAAAGCCTAATTAATAACTTCACCATTCTCAAAGGGATATTCAGCGTCTACTGTACCAATCAGTGCCCTTCTTTGCGCGGCATTGAAAAACCTCCCTGTCTTTGTGGTTGAATCTCTGCTTAAAATGTCCTACTCGATTGAGGGACATTAGCTAAATGTATGTGGGGTACAGAGATGGGGGTAGTCATTCAAAAATCATGTTAACCATTATTATTGAACACAGAATGAGTCCAATTTATGTGACTTGTTAAGCACATTTTAACTCCTGAACTTATTTAGGCTTGCCATAACAAAGGGGTTGAATAATTATTGACTCAAAACATTTCAGATTTTTTTTTAAATATACTTTTTTGTAATTCCACTTTAACATTATGGGTTATTGTGTGTGACACAATCTCAATTTAATAGCTAAATGTGGAAAAAGTAAAGTGATGTGAATACTTTCTGAAGGCACTGTGTGTGTGCGTGTGTGTGTGTGTGACTGCACACAGCGGACACAGACTTTTGACTCAGTCACAAAGACACATGCTGATGATGAAAAGCAGAGCTAGACTCTCATCTTGCTGACATATTTGTCTTGTTGGGATTTCCCAGTCAACCTATTGGATTGAGTTGCTCAATACTGACAGCTCTGGCTGTATCTCAATTGCAGAGATTTTAAATATCTCTATTGCATGTGTATACTGCCATTCCTCCTCCAAGCCCTTGGCAGCATGTCTCGCAACTCACCCAAAGGGATCCTCGGCAATCATTTATTTTTCATTACGATGGGGAAGTACAGGTAACTGCCACAATAAAGCAAACCCCAACATAAAGTGTCTTAATAGGGTGTTGGGCCACCAGAACAGCTTCAGTGCACTTTTACATAGATTCTACAAGTGTCTGGAACTTTATTGGAGGGATGCGACACCATTCTACCATGTGAAATTCCATCATTTGGTGTTTTGTTGGTGGTGGAAAACGCCGTCTCAGGCACCACTACAGAATCTCCCATAAGTGTTCTTTAAACCCCCTATGCTTTTTTCAGACCCTCTTTCAGTCTCTAAGATTTGATTCATTTAGCAGACGCTCTTTTTCAGATCTCTTCTAGCCTTGGTAGCCAAAATAATGGGTACATGGGTACATGACCCTGAGAATGATGGGATGTTAATTTCTTAATTAACTCAGGAACCACACCTGTGTGGAAGCGCCTGCTTTCAATATACTTTGTATCCCTCATTTACTCAAGTGTTTCCTTTATTTTGGGAGTTACCTATATATGGGACACAATGTCTGACCCCTGTTCTCCAATTGTCCCTCTGTTCCCCAGGTCATCACTTAGTTCATCCTGTTGTGGTTGTTGTCGTGTTTTAATTCATGGCCATCGTCATTAAGGCTGAGGTGGCAACGAAAGGTCACTAAGCAGGTCACTGGGCATGCTCTGTACTTAGGCAGTGTGATGATTGATGTTTGTGTTTTTTTTGCTTTCACCATCAACAACAACCCCAAATGCTCCCCCAATGTGTTCCAACAATAGCCAATAGCCACTGTCCTAGTCATTGGCACTAGATTCCGCGAAACCGAGCTCTCTCTCACACACACACACACACACACACATTTGTTTGTGTTTAACATGTTACAAGGGGCTGAGAGCAGTCAGAGGGTATCAGACACATGAGAGTGATTTGTAATTTAGAGGAATCCATGACTGTATTCCCTCCATGCTGCATCCCCGTGGGATAGAGAGCAAGATTAGGGAGAGAGGATGAGTGCGTAGCTGAGGTGGCCAACGGGCCTTTTCTCGGCACAAGCTCACTAAGGGGGATTTTCTGCTCTATATTTCTACATTTGGACTCTGAGCTTATTTACAAATACTGTAGTTTTTCTTCCACCACACAAACACACACACACTAGTCAATATGCAAACAAGGGTTCTGAGGTACTTTTCTGTCCCTCTGCTGTTTGTCTTTTATCCCTTCCTCTACTTTCTCTTGGTGACAGCGATCATACTTACAGCACAGGTACAAACAGAACCATCCAGTCAGTGGAAGCGTTACTAATGAAATATTTCTTGATTAACGGGCGCTATCTTCAACTATCAGATCTTACCTGGATTCAGCGGTTTTCTCACTTTTAACTCTGCAACAAACAACAAAAATCTGCATTATTTTTCTGTTTTTTTATTTGTTTTCTCTCCAAATACACTATTTTGCAGTGGCTTTTCTTTTGTTTGCTACTTACTGCAATGATTACAATAAAATGCTGTAAAAATGTTTTTGTGTAGAATTAAAAATGAAATTGTTTTATACTGTAGTTCTGGGCTATGCCTGTCTTTTTGTTCCTGTTCTGGTTTGAGTTATCATGATTGGGGTTGTTATGCATCTTATTTCTACATCAAATGTTTTTATTTCTATATGAAAACCTAATCTCCCAGAGTTTGTCTTTGTCATTTATTGGTGTTTATTTGAGGTTCAGGGGGTTGTAAAGGGTGTACAAAATGTATCTGTGAATCGTAGACTTAGTTTTATTTTCAATCCTTTAAAAAAATAGCTTCAGCCCGTTTCTGAATCACTATTGTCTACCCTTATTATTCCATGTTTATCTCACGATCTAATCTCTTTTCAAGAGGGATGTGGTCTCTCTCTGGAATAAGGAAATGGCCATCCCGTCCCAGTCTCCACTTGTTGTAAACTAGTCACCAAACACATCTAAGAGATTACTCTCGTCATTGTTTCTTTCTCTTTCAATTCTTGGCACTACAAACACAGAGCGCCTTCCCTCTCTGTCCATCTCTCTCTTTTCCTCCTGCTTCAAAGGATGGAGAGAATTATGTCTGTTTTAACGAGGAAACAGCCTTTGAAGTTTGTAATTATTAAAAGGACAGAGTTCAGCTCTCTGGATGTTAGCAACCCTAGCTCTTTCATTTGCTTTTAGTCACTCCCTCTCTCATTCCCTTTGTCTTTTCTCTCTGTCACACACTTTTCTGCTTGTGTATACCTTTTAATGACAAGTATTGAGTTGATGAAAGTCAATCTGAAATTGTATTGTTAGTTCAAAAGGAAAAAAATAAACTACTGTCTAGCCAAAGAGTCCCCCCTCCTCTCTCTCGCTCTCTGTTGATGAGGATGTTGAGGTAAACCAGAGATGCTGGAGACCATAAGTCTCATGTGAAGTTATGAGGTGACTGGAGACAACTTTCCCCTCTGCCACCCTCACCCCGCCCCCCTCCACACCGTGACTACACAAACACACAAATACAAACCTTATCTTTCTTACACATATTCTCTCTCACACACACACACACACAGGTTCCCTTCCTACCTCAAGCATACCTGTAGCCAGGGGTAAGAATGGCTGTCAGAGGAGCAAATAACTCTCTCTCCTCTCTCTCATTCTCGGGGGTGCCCTCTCATTTTGAGTGCGTCCCCCTCCCCTCATCCCACACAGGGGCCAACCTGTCATTAACCTAGGCCCCTAATGGGCAGGTGCTGAAGGCAGAGAAAGAGAGTCACTTCAAGGCCTTTACGGTCACTCGCCTTCATCTACATCCTCCCATCATTGTCTCAGTCGCAGTGGCTGAGTTTACTGTATCCTTTCTCTGTCTCTCTCTCTCTCTCTCTCTAATAACTGCTGTACCCACCTCCCAGCTGTAGCCTCTGGCTCAGGGTGAGTAAGTAAAGAGGAAGACTGTAATTTGTCTTTAATAGACTAGAGAATTTGACCCTCAGCCCGTGTGTGTGTGACAAAAATTTAACATTTTGATTCACTGCTTACTAGGGGTGAAACGGTACGTGTATTCGTATTGAACCGTCCGGTACAGGGTCCACAGTGCACGGTTCGGGACGCACTGCAAACCGAACAATACATGAATAATATATTATTGCTAGAAAAATATAGATATTTAATTGTAAAAAAAAAAAATTGCACAAACCAGTGGCGTATAAATTAACGTGGGAAAAATGTAGTAATAAATAGTAATAAAGTTGGTTATAGTTGTCTGCAGCTCCGCTCATTCGTTTTTTCACTCCAACGAGAACAGAGCTGAGACCGTTGTAGCAGCAATTACCTTATAAAGGAATTAGCAGTTAGCTAAATGCAAAGGAGCAACCTGGCGAGCCAGAACAAGAAGACGGCCGAGTATCATTCAGGTCTGCCGTCTGGGAACATTTCGGTTTCCCTGTAAACTATAACGGGGATTACCAACGAGTGGTGGATAAAACATCTACAGCATGTAGGCTCAGTTCATTTTGCAGATAGCCTATTAGAGTGGTAATATAAGTAACATGACTCCTCATTTGCGCCGACACCTCAAAGTGCCAATCCGTGGGACTAGGTGAAAAAAATGAAACGGCAAACACTTCTCCCCACAGCCTTCAGACAGCAATATGCGTCTGACTCCGGTAGGGCTAAAGAAATCAACGCAGCGACAGCAAAATTCATAGCAGCATGTATGCGACTCATATCCGTGGTAGATAATGCGGGGTTCACAAACATGTTTAAAGTGGTCGAGCGCGCTTCACTATTCCTTCCCGTACACATTTTGCCCAGACATTAAAGCCTGCTTTATACAAACAAACAAAAACTTGAGAGCGAGTTGTCAGAAACGCGGTCTCTTGCTCTAACAACAGACAGTTGGACGTCTAGAGCTACAGAGAGCTACCTTACTGTAACGGTTCATTTCATTACGGTAGAATGGGGATTACAAAGCCGTGTCTTTCAAACACGTCCCATTGAGAGTAGTCACACCAGTGTAAACTTTGGGGAAGAGCTAAGGGCAGTAGTTGCAGTGTGGAAATTGGAGAGGGATAATGTAACGATTCCTGTGACCACTGACAACGCTAAAAATATTGTAAATACAGTTGCACTAGCTGGATTGGGGAAACATATAGGATGCTTTGCTCACATTATTAATCTAGCATCTCAAAAAAAATGTCAGTGGGTCCAATCTCGCCTCCTAGCAAAGATCAGGAAGGTGGTATCCTTCTGTCATAAAAGCACAACTGCTGCACATGTTTTCAAGACAAAACAGGAGATGCTGGAGCTGCCAAACTACAAACTAGTCCAAGATGTCCCTACTAGATGGAATTCAAGCCATGACATGGTTGAGAGGTACTTTGAGCAGAAAGTTGCAGTGTATTCTACACTGACTGATCAAGCCGCGAGGAAGAATGTCAAATATATTGTGACTTTGTCTGAAAATGACATAAGACTAGCAGAGGAAGTTATCAAAGTGTGCAAACCTCCCAAAACAGTCACAACACTGATATGCACTGAGAGCATTCCATCAGTTTCCATGGTCCTGCCTAAGAAAACAATGATCCTGAAATCAATGGTGGCATCTGATGAAGATCCTGCAGTAAGGGATGTCAAGACTGCTATCAGAGTTAACCTGGAGCCTAGATATGCTGACCCTGGTGGCCAAGTCTTCTTACACAAGAGCACCACTTTGGACCCCCAGTTCAAGTCCCTGCTGCACCTGGATGCTGCTGCTCATCTGAGAGTCTACAATGAACTCACAGCAGAGATTGTGACCAATACACAACAGGTGTTGTATTTATTTTGTTTATGTGACATTCATTATTTTATTAATTAGGAATTTAACAATTCATTATAAGGTAATAATTGTAATTGTCATAATAGTGTCTGATATATATTTCTAACAACAAATCATATTTTTAAAGCCACTTCAGAGAGAGTAATTGTCATCTAATTTTATTCTGCAGGGTCAAGCCACAGGAGCCAACCCCTCTCCAGAGATGGTAGACTACTCCAGAAAAGGAGGTGACCTCATACAGGGAAGTGGACTGCAATTCCCCTGGATGCTGATCCACTTACATGGTGGAAGACCAAATAGTTAATAAACCTTCATGTTGCCATGTTAGCAAGGCGCTACCTGGCTGGGCTGACATTGTCACAGTAAGCCGATCTGTGCTCACTGCAGATCGCGTGGAAAGACTAATCTTCTTAAAGAAAAACTTGAAAATCTGATTACATAAAAAAAAAAATCAAGTAATCAGTCTCAAGTGGTCCTATTTTGTTTAAGGCACTGCTATGTAACTTAATTTTGATATCTGCTGCTGGACTATGCACTGTTGTTGAAGTTCTGTTTTAAATGACTATTTTATTTCATGTTTTAAGACAGGCACTGTTGTTTTTTGTTGTCCATTTGTTTCCATCTGCTCCTGGGAATTGAAGCTACCCTGTTTACTATTATAATACATGGAAAATATAAATATAAATGACATATTTCTCAGACATTTATTTTGTCGATGTATCGAAACCGTACCAAACTGTGAGTTTTGTGAACCATTTCACCCCTACTGTTTACAGTATTTTTGAAAAACTTCCTGAAATAAACAAAATGCAATGATGTAAATATTTATATTTAGTCCATTGGGACTTTTCTCTGGCCCATCTGAGTACATGAAACGTTTTGTAAAATGCACTCACAAACAGGGCCTAAAATTCCCTTTTTGGTCCACCAGCCACTGTGTTAGGTAGATTTTAAAAATCTACCAGCCACTCAGATTTTTTACCAGCCAAAATAAAAATGTTTTCAACAATAATTACACCAATAAAACAAGAACACGGATGAGCATGCTTTGTAATGTTTCTAAAACAATAAATGTATTACTAATGAAAATTAATGTGGTATATTGTTTAATTTCATATCATTTTTTGTGACCTGAGCCTATAAATATCACAGATGAGACAAAAATGTTCACCTACCCCTTTAACAAATGCAAATGACCTAATTCAAAACCTAACTTTGTTCACTTTATAAATATATTTAAACAGTATGGCACTACTTTAACTAAAATGAAAAACAAAAAGGCAATTAAAACTTGTTGATATTTGTTTGTTAATAAAAAATAAAATACATCACTTCCGTTGTTTGGCTGTGCCTATTGCACCTTTCGAAAATGAGGTGGATAATTAAGCCTTGGGGAACAAGAGGCGGTTCTGTATCATAAATACAGTCGCAGGTAGATGGGTTGACTGGCCCTCGTCTATCGCGTCGGGCCGAATAGCTTCATCTGCATGTGGCTATATTCATGATAGAGCACTGCCTCGCTTGCCTAATTGCTTTTACAAAACTATTACCAACATATTAAAATAACAATGAATTAGATATTTTCATTAACGTTATTTTGAACAAGAAAAAAATCGAACAGAAAAGGTGGGAGATTAACGTGATAACGTGATTTGAGATTCATGTACCTGTGAGATTGAGAATCTGACTAATAGTTGCGTTGTCTTCTCTTTAGCAGTTGAAACGCAAACATTTAAAAACAACGTGGCTTGTGAACAAAACAATGTAAATAGCCAAGAAACACAAGAACAAAGTATTATTTCAGTTGACGTGCGTTCCATGTAAATTAGACCAATTTTTATGCGCGTTCGCAACGCTTCTAAAAAGGAATCTTTTACTCAGCTCTTAAGGTGCACACAGCCCCCAGCCAGGCAGTGTTGCAGCGCGAGGTGGGATAAGCAAAAGCAGAGTTTCCCACAGTCGGTCCAGCGCCCCCCCCCCCCCCCTCCCCCCTTTTTGGTTTTTGCTCTACACAGCTGATTCAAATAACCAACTAGTCATCATGCTTTGATTATTTGAATCAGCTGGATCGTAGTTCTTTGACTTTGTGCAATTAATTTACCAGCTATGAAATTTAACAAAACAGAATAAATACTTTTAAAACAACTACTGCAACATTTATTTAGCTATAAATGTGATCATCATTTACTATTTATATTCACAAATGTGATTGAAATGCTTGCACTTTGGACCCCTGACCACCCTCCAACTTGGCTGGTGAAATATACATCTTACCCACCAATGCCAAAATCTACCTGCATTTGGTAGGTGGCGTGTGTTAATTTTAAGGCCCTGATCACAGAACCAATACTTGCTCACAGTACATTTACCCACATTGATATATAGCACCAGCTATAAGCCCCCTTCACACACAGTTACAGTCACACATAATACATAACCTCTCTCATTGAAGTAGCAAGGATATTGTTTGCATATGTGCATATGATGTGGTATGGAGAGAGAAAGAGAGAGAGAGAGAGAGCGTTTGTGTGTGTGTCACATACAGGTTCTGAGCCAGGATCGAGGGAGGGAGACAAAAGGTGGTGGCAGGAAGCGAGGGAAGGTAATCATAATTCTTAATCGGAGGGCTTCACACGTGGCTCGTAAATTCACACAGCAGAACACTAATTGCTATAATGCCCGAACAACTCACTCCCCTTCCCATCCTTACTCCATCTGTGTCATCTGGATAGGGCCGATGACAACACTGTGGAAATCTGTGAGCCACTAGTCCCATAAGGGACTAGAAGATTCCTTTCTCATAATTATGTAAAGATGTTAATTCATATAAATTCAGTTTTTTGGGTGTCTCAGCAAGAGAAAGTTACTCAGCAAATCTTTTCAAGCCTGGTGTATCCCACAGGGCGGCGCACAATTGGCCCAGTGTCGTCTGGGTTAGGGGAGGGTTTGGCCGGGGTAGGCCGTCATTGTAGATAAGAATCTGTTCTTAACTGACTTGCCTAGTTAAATAAAGGTTAAATATATACATCTGTGATAAATCTGCACCTCGCACAAACACACACTCACATACTTGCACACATATGCAGATGCATGCCACCTATGCACGATGGCGGTGACTCAGCACTACATCACTGTAGCCATCTTTGTTCAGCCTCTAGCTTCATTGGGACAGATGAGCTTCATTTGCTGCTCCTTTGTATTCAACCACAGTTCCCCTTGGTTCCCAAATGCTAGTTGCACAGCGGTATGTCCATGTGTTCAAGTGACCAACTGTACTGCTCATAATTTCTCCCTTCTCTGCGGTCCATATGACCCGGTCACCATGTGTTCTGGTCCTTATCTGTAACTACGGCTCGCCTCTTCTGGTCCTCATCTGGTCCTCATCTGGTTTCTGTTTTTGTCCTAAAATGGGGTCGACTTCCTGTCAAGATGGGCTAAAGGGGACAGGTTCGGGAAGTTCTATGAGGCAGAGAGAGATGTATCACATCCCATTGAGTTTGATGACCCCCCCTTCTGCTTGCGTAATGCTGTCCTTGTTACAGTATATTTATGGCAAAGCTAGGGTTTGTTTTCCGGAAACATCCTCATCGATGGCGTCAGCCTGGAAGGGAACTCACAAGTTGGTATTTCGTTGTGTGCATATGCGTGTGTGTCGTATGTGTGTCGTATGCGTGTGTGTCTACGGTTTCATTGATAGAAACTAAGACACACATAACGAAAGAGTCTTGTGGAGAGAACATTAACTTGCAGATGGAGACGCTAAATACAACTGACACTTTTGTGTGTAAACTATCGCTTAGCTTTATTTACTCCTCTGTCACACAGCCAGAGTGTGTGTGTCTGTGACAGTGAAAGAGAGGGAGAGTTGTAAGGTCCAGAACCATACTGTTTTGAGGCAACATGTTGCCATCTGAGTTTAAGAGATTTATATCCCATGTTCGTTTAGGAACATGAATAGCACCAATGTTTGCGTGTCTCAAGGGTGACTCCACCAAAAAGTATTTCATTTCACAATGTTCGACAACACCATAAACCAATAACGTGTTACTCACATTACCAACCAGTTGAGGTGAGGTCCCCAGTTAGGTTTAGGGAAGCCCAGTAAGTCTGTTTTCACCCACTCAGTCAGTCAAAAAAAGTACCATCCCTAAGTCATGCTAGCTGGGGCAGTGGAACTTGCTGTGTCAACATCTGATTGTTCCGTTTCCCTGATAGTAATAATAGGCTGTTGGAGAGAGAGCAAATAGCCCATGCTACGTTAAAGCGAAAACCATTGAGTCAGAAGGTGAGAGCACAGGATGTTTTCGGTTTGACAAAGAGCACGTAGGCTACGCTACAAACTCAGACGACAGTTCTTGTTTGCTAATGCAGAAGATTCACAAACAGGAGCAAGTTTATAGGCAAATGGTAATGGCTACATTCCAGCTAGTCTTGAAATAAACCAAATAAATGCTAGGTCAGAAACATGAATAGCTCAGCTGTGCTAGCTAGCTTAATGTTTACATTATAATAGAGCTTGTTTATGATTGTGCCTTGTAGGTCTACATACAGGCAACTGCCAAAATAAAGGAAACAAGTAAACGAGGGTTCTAGCGGATGGCTCTGTTACGGTTTAGGTCCACTCAACCCCTTTATGTTGGTGTTTCCTTTATTTTGGCAGTTACCTGTACGTGCCTTACTCTGAAACCATAGTAAGGTGATGTCTAGTACTTTTACACTGCCCAAAACTATTCTGTTTTACTTGACCAGGAGGTAAACAGGTATGTTATGCTGCTGTGTATACTACACTGTGGGTTTGATTGTAGAGAGCCTGCAGTCTGTACTGAATTATTCACTTTTTCAATGAGCAGACACTCATGAGGAAATGGTGCAGGATAAACTGAGGATAAAAGACAGACCACAGTTACTATTGCCGTGGGGTAGGGGGATGTGTTCCAAATGTACTCTTATTTCCTTTTCCTGTCTTTTAGTTTAGCACGGCACACAATAAACTTTATTTTTAAATGGACAAACCTTCAGTCCTCTTTACTACATATCGACCATGCATGCATGACTAGAACATTCGTAGACATCTTGTGTTGAGGTCAATGAAAGGTTTGTGTGTCTTCTAAATACACTATTCTCCATTCATTCCATCCCTTGGAAATTCTTCCAGTGTCTTGATCTAAACCAAAAAGGCATGCTTACCACTTTGATGATGCCTCATATTGTCCTAAGCAAAGTGGTGTCTCATTAGTTTTAACTAGCTACCTCTCCTGTCCTTTCCTCCATGATCACTGATCTGGGGCTACATGAGAGGTGATCTACCAGAAGCCATAGAATACTGAGACCCTAATGTCTGCTAGCTGCTTCTCCTAAAGCACAATACCCAAAACAGGAGGCAGATAAAAACTCACACACAAAGAGTCAGATTAGAACTGTGGACATTTATCATAAATTTACATTTTGCACATAAATAACTATGTAAACAGAGACAGTATTTTTTTTCCAATTTCTCTCCTCTAGGGCTAAAGATGAAAGGGGATGCTTTGGTCATACTTTAGGGTTGGAGGAAGAGAGGGAGAGAGAAAAAAAAAGAGAATGGGGACTGATGTGCAACTGCTTCCAGGTCACCGGCATGGGGTCAGTTGCTATGGAGACAAACCATATGTCATCTTACAGCCATTATAACAGTCCAATCATATTGAATAGTGGGAGGAGCACCGGCAATTAAGTCATAAAGGGGAGGGGCCAGTGCATAAGAAGGCCGAGGTGCTTTGGTCTGTGCCATTTAAGAATGAGAAGGGGGATACATTTTTCTCAAACAAAACAAAAACTACAAAACCACAGCTAAAGAGCTAACACTTCATCACAGACAAACAGTACTCTTGGTCTTCTTTTCGATTCTTTAAAAGTCTCTTCTTTTTGGTGTGTTTGAAACTAAAGCCAAGTAAACTTTGGTTACTCGCCTCGAATCTGACAAATCCCATTTGAGAAGGTTTACTTGGTCCCCTTTTGCTATTGACAGTGTTTTGAAGTTCCCTTGGACTGTGGGCGGGGGGGGGATTCCCGGACTCACAGTCTTTATATGCTACATATTGAGCAGACTTCTCTGCACTTTGGATCATGTGGAGCTGCACTCCAGTTCATTTTGGAGTCTTCAAGTAGCAAAAGCAATAAATAGAAACACACTTGCCTTCAGTTTCCCTCTGAACAGACACACACATACTTACACTCCTACTCACAGGCATACAATCATACACACATTGAGGTAACTGTTGTTGAAAATATACAAACAAACAAAAAGCCCTTTTTTGTAGAGCTCAGGATGAGCGTGGACATAGGGATGCTTGCTGGACGGGTCAGAAGGTCAAGCAACACCTTTTCTTTCTAATCAACAGTTCTGTTCACCTTTGGCAAAACAAAGTTGTGACCTTTGACCCTTTTTTAACCTGCTATATTGTTTAAATAAAATTTAAAAAAAGAGAAGTGGGCACCCCTGCTTCTCAACAGGTCACACAGGACAGATACAGGCAGAGAGAGAGAAAGTATATACAAAGAAATGGCCCCAGAGTGAAATCAAAACCAGAAAAACAAACAGTAAATTACAATGAATTACCTGGTCATTGTCAACATCACTTCCACATATTGCTTTTTGAAGACAAAATAATTGCATAATAAATTAAGGAGGTTATATAACAAATTGAACAAAAATAACACTTGGAAAAGAGACAAATAATAGTAATAATAATGATATGAAATCCAGGGTGGATGATTGTCCTGTCTTAAGTGTAGGACACAGTGGAACAGTTTAGTAGTCTGGGGACAGTGTCTCTTGGAGCCCTGAGTACAGAAGTCCCTGAAAGTTTGAAAACCCCAGTCGCTACAACCATCAAAAATATATTTACACTCATTGCTCCTGCTAACCAAGTTCTCAGAGCCACAGTCTGACTCAACGTCCTTCAAACGGTGAGCTTAAGCCTGTTCCTCGGACTCCTGCTTGATCGTGACGTTGGAAGGAAGAAGCGGACTGCTTCGGCGCAGTTTGATAACCGACGTCTCATTGACTGAATTGTACAGGCCGTAACCTGTAGACTGGAGCTCACTGGCGCCGCCCTTGTGGTGGTGGTAGCCGGAGGTCTTGAGGTCCATCTCCCTCCACAGCATCCCCAGGACCTGCTTCTCCAGGACAGCCTCAACCTCAACCCCTCCCTGGAGCTGGTCCAGCCTCTCAGCGTGGTCGCTCATGTCGAAGCGCTCAATCTCCTCGTTGATGCGCTGGAGCTCTTCCTGGGTGGAGGGGCTGGGGGTGGGGCCACCTGAGGAGGTGACGGCAGCCAGACAGTAGCCCTTCAGGTGTAGCCGCAGGCTGCACAGGTGAATGTAGTGGCGGTGGCAGTGGGGGCACTTGTGTGGCCGCTCGCGGGAGTGAAGGCGCTTGTGCAGCTTGAGGTGGACAAACTGGGTGAACTTGGCAGGGCAGAGCTTGCACGAGTAGGGCTTCTCACCCGAGTGGAGGCGCAGGTGGGTCTTTAGGTTGCTGGTGCTGCTGAAGCGCTTATGGCACACCTGGGGAGAAAGAGGACAAGTGAAGGGTTAGAGGAGGAAGTTCAGCGTTGCTTATGTATATGCTGCTGCAGCTAGCTAGCTTAATAGGCTTGGCGGCTAGCATAGAATTTGTGGTGGCCTTTACCGAGCACTCATGGGGCTTCTCTCCAGTGTGCACCAGGAAGTGTTTCTGCAGGTGGGCCAGCTGGGTGAAGCCCTTACTGCAGGTCGAACACTTGAAGGGTCGCTCACCGCTGTGGACACGCAAGTGCACCTAAACACAGCAAGGACACAATGATACGTCAGTTGGGTTCAATGCAAGGGAACACAAAGTAGTCTGGCTGCATGGAATGAAGGGAGCGAACAGAATGTCTCCAGTCTCACCTTGAGGTTAGAGAGCTGGCCGAAGGTCTTGCTGCAGACGTTACACTCGTACTTGATCTTGCCGTTCTGCTTCTTGAGTGGGTAAGGCAGGGTCTTGTAGCCTGTAGAGCCACCACCACGCTTCATCTTGCTCAGGTTCATGGCCTCCTCCTCTTGCCGGCCGCTGGCACTGCCCAGTAGGGCTGAGGTAGGCTTGGTGGGCACACGCTCGCTAGGGGCTGCTGTGCCCGCTGTAGGGGAGCCGCTGGTGGGGGCGTGGAGGTGCCCGTGTGGGTGAGGATGAGCATGGCCAGGGTAGGGGTGATTGGGGTAGTGGGGGCCGGCCTTGTCCTTGAGGGTGGTGGCGGCCAAAAAGGCACTGGTGGGGGCGGAGTGGAGGAAGTCCCTGTGGGTGGAGAATGAGGGGTGGGAGGAGTCAGGCAGTAAGAACCTTCTCCCCGCCTCCCCAGGCAGCAGGGGCATGTGGGGGGGCAGCAGGCTGCTGAAGAGAGGGTACATTCTTGGAAACATGCCCCCAACAGTGGGCACCCCACCCCCAGGTAGTGGGTAGTGGTGGGGTAGCATGTAGCGGGAGTAGTGGGGGCCGGGAGGGTAGAAGGGCGAGGAAAGGGGGGCGGCTGGTGGAGAGTAGCCTGGGAAGGGACCCAAACCTTGGGAGTAAAAAGAGGATGGGGGTGTGGGTTGGGGAGCTGCGGGGCTACCGTGGGGGCTACTCTCCGGACTGCTCCGCGCCGACGGACTTGGGGTCGCTGACGACTGGTTGCCTGGTGATCTGATCACTGTGTAACCAAACTGTACCGGGCTGGTCTTACAACTCAGGAACTCTTCAGTCAGATGAGGGTGGGGGCGGAATGGGGGGTAGAGGGCACGGGGGTACAGAGGTCGCTCGGGGCTGTCAGCACAGCGGGGTCGCGTGGCCAGTGGCCGGCTGGGCTCCCTCTTGCTGGAGGTGGTGGGGCCCCTGAGGATGGAGGAGACACTGTGTTCTATCTTGACTGGGGCACTGCTGCTGCTTACATGCTCCTCACTGGCCTGCTGCTTGGCTTCCAGCAGAGACTGCTCTGTAGAGGGTTGAGAGAGAGAGGTCAGACACTGTTCTCCCTCTGACTGAAGACCCCGTTTCCCTTTGACTTGGTGTCAGGAGCATTTTAAAGTGCCCACAGGAAGAAAAACTTATCTAGACATGTCTTTAGCTTAGGAGAAATAATGGTCTTTCAGCTGTAGAGTGTGAGGGGGGAGGAGGGGTTAGGAACACAGTAACCCAGTGGTCCAATTAGAGCGACAGATTTGACGAACGATCATGGGGGGCTAAAAGACAGGAAGTGAGGCGTGACGGCTGCCTCTGGGCAGGGTGTGTGTGTGTGTGTGTAGAGGAGGTGGTCTGGGGGCAGATAAAAATCAAGATAAAATCCAAATGGGGGCAGGGCTGATTGAAAGTTTCCTCTCCAAAGTTTGGCCTCAACCTGCCCTCTCCTCCTGACTCTCTCCCCCTGTCTCTCACACACACACACACCATGACAAAGAGGCCTTTGTCGCTTCCAGGCTACACACTAAACGCCTCTGCATGTCGGTTAGCACATCCTCACCTGTTAAACCTCCATCAGAGTTGGGATTTAGAGTGGACATCAATCCCATCCATTTACTACCCATTGTACCTTTACTAGAGGGTCACAAATCTGTGTGTGTGTGTCTGTGTGTGTGTGTGTCCACTAACTTGTATATACACACATTAAGCTTTCCAGCACTCGACAGACTTTCAACCAACACAGTGACCCCCACACCACTACTGCGGCAGTATGTAAACAGAGGTTATCAGTGTGCCTCCCCCCCCTTTCCTCCTCCCTGTCCTCCCCCCCAGATAACACCACTCCCAGCCCTCCTCTCTTTCCCCTCCTTTCTTACAGAAAACAAACAGGGTGGCCATCTTGGAGATATCAATCTGTCAGCACAGTCCCGCCGCCAGGAAGTTCAAGTAGTCAATAGAGGAGAAGCTTTTCTTCCTCTCTTCCCTCCCTTTTCTCTGTCTCTCCACTTTTAAAGTGCCAAATAAATTAGGGAGAATGCCAAGGAGCCGTCAGCCCGTCATACACAAACACGCACAGGGGCACGTGTGCGCGCACACACTTTTGAGATTAAAAGAGTGAGTGTGTTGGAATGAAATACCTCTCCGGGTATGTGTGTGCTTGCATGCAAGGGAGAGGGGGTGTGAGTAGGATAGTATGCGTTTGAACGAACACACATTTAGAACAGGAAATGCTAACAGGTGCCATATGTCTGTGCAAAACGTATTGTCATTGATTGTCACACACACTCTCAAATATGGAGAAAAAAACAGCTGTCACACAAAGAGGGAGAGCGAGTGGGAGAAGAGCTTGAGTTCAGTCATTTCAGACCAGCCAGTTCTGCTGACTCACACATAACCAACACACACACACACACACACACACGTCTGGTTCTACTATGACTGGGTTAATGGAGAAAGACACAGGGAGAGAGATGGACCGAGACAGAGAGAAGAAAAACAGAAAGAGGTGAGTATGATGTCATTCCCAGGTCAACAGGGACCCCTGCAGTAGTGGGGTGGTTTAATTACAGGGGCCATAGAGAAAGAGTAGGGGCCAGAGGGGCCAGTACCATGAGGGCGCCCAGGCCCCTGTGTCTCTCTGCCCCAGGAGATGTGCATCTCCCGGGGAACTGTAGTCACTACCTACTACACCTGGAGGCAGAATGCTGGCTCCTTCCATCCCTACTCTGTCTGGCGCTCTCTCTCGCTCACTCTTTTTTTCCCCTCCAATCCATCGCATTTTTGTTGTTGCTTCCTCACACACTTACTCATATTTGCATTTAGCTGATTGACTTTATTTATGACCAGAGTGACCACACACACGCAATGGTGGCGCTGACAGAGATGAAAGGTCGAGGGGCTGTGTGTGGTAATGCCAGGCTGATGTTCAGAGAGGAAGGAGACGTGGCTCCCCTCAGAAACACTGTCAGGCTCAAAATATAATATACACAAATATACACTCTCGCGACACACAAACACTGAGCAGGTAGGTGCTAAATAAAATAACTCACACTCAAGATGACCATGGAAAGTTAATCAACATAACACCAATAGTACACTATACTTCCAAGGATACAATGTTATTACTATGTAATAAAGCATTGCATACAGTATATGATCATCATTATATAACTGACAGTTTACAGTGTTATTACTATGGTATAACATCCATGTAATAAGGTTTCATATGAAAGGTCTTACTGAGTTTCTGCATCATGAGCTCTCCAGAGGGCGGGTAGTGGAGGCGGTGAGCGAACTCTGGGCAGTACCACACCAGCAGCTCGGTGCCAGGGGGGATGGCCCTCACCGTGTAGAAGTAGATGTTCGTGCCATTCTGGCACGCCGCCAGGTTCTGCTCCTCCGCCGAGTGGGCCGGGTTGACGTAGCGCATCCAGTTAGACCGCTCCTCGTCCAGGCCGTCCACAAAGTGGTGGAAGTCGCCCTCCGAGTAGATCTGAGGGGACGGAGAGTCGGGAAATGGTCAAAGGTTAACGGGCAAGGAAGACTCAATGGCAAGTTTAGAACGCTCTAGAAAAACTGTGCCGAGTAACGACTAAATATGTCGACAAATCATATTTTCAGCAGCGCGAGTGTAATATCATTAAAGTGTAGACTCGTTAAATCTCTCCCCTCCTACACTCCAGACCTTGTAGCCAGTTATACAGACAGATGGTGAGACAGCGAGTAGGAGCCTCTCCCCTCTTATACACGTCCAAAAAAGAGTTGAGTCAGAGGATACGTCACGCTGACAATGTCAACGACACTCATTCTGAATCTTTCCCCACTCATAGACCAGCCTCTCTCCTATCTGACTGTGGCCATCAACATCATCACCGAGAGAGGCCTATAACTCTGTGTTGTTGTGGCTTGCCTGAGCAAGGGACATGAATAGAACGCATTGCTATGGGATGTTGTTGAATCTAGGTGAGTGCCTGTGTGTGTGTGTGTGTGGGGGGGGGGGGGGGGGGGGTGCTACATTGTCATTGTTCCTGGAAGTGACAAGCACTGTTCCTGTGTACAGTGTAAAATAGTCATATTCCTCCGCCATTGTTCCACTACAGTTCTTACTGTACTAGCTGCCACACTTACTGATCAGACAACCACTATTGAACAGCAGGCTTCACCCAGCAGATGTATCATGATGAAATAGGTGTTGAGGGTGTGTGTGTGTGTCCGAGACAAGTATGTGTATAAAAACTGCATACACACAGGATGTACCACACACACACACACACAGTGGAGAGCCTTAGTCTCAGAATGATTAGAGAGAAAACCCCTTCTGTCTCCATACACAAACTTCTTCAGAATGCAGAGACCCTGGCTGTGACGTCACACTCAGTCAGTCAGTGGAACAGGAAATGACCTATGATTGTTTTTCTTCCTCTGTGGCTGTCTTTTACTGAAAGTGAAGCGCTCGCTGTGTGTGTGTGTGTGTGTGTTAGTGGACAGGAGGGAAAACCACTCACCCTCCAGAAGTACTTCCTGTTGGCGTCTTTGGGGACGCTGTCTGCAGTGTAAATCTGACCCACCAAGGGGCCGAAGCGTGTTCCTTTGGGGATGTACTCTCTGCTGGCCACTCCAATCACCTACAGGACAGCGATAAAGACCATTAGTTGAAGTGTGTGTGTGTTCTGTGGTTAGAGGATTTACGTTATCACATCCTGCCAGGAGGTCACAGTCTTCACATGAAGACGGCCGGAAGAACCCATCACGATCAAATCAACAAACAAGGCTGCCTCCCTCTCTGTGTGTGTTTAATTACTACTCTGTACTAGAAATAATCTGTGGACTTAGGTGGGAATTGGACAGTCACACTTTTTCCTCAAGCCACATTTGCTGTGCGTTTTAAGTGTGTGAACATAAGCAAAACACACACCTAACCCTTATCCAGTGCCAACAGGAAGAGTTAGAAAGAGTTTCCTCTATCTCACCCAGGTTGTGACACAAAGCATCTCGCCCTCCTCGCCTCACCTTCTCTGTTCCTTTCTAATTGACCACAGGGCCACTCCCTCGGACACCCACTCTCCTAACCACACAACACACCCTACCACATCAAAACAACTCATTATCTAAATAGACTGTTCGCCTTAAGAGGAAGATATCCACACCTGATATTGAAGCGCTTTTGTTCCTTGCAAAACAATTTACATTAAAAATAGAAGGAAAAAAAACTTGAAATGGGAGGGAGGAAGGAAGAACAGCAAGGGGAAGTGCATCTGTCTGAAACTGAGGGATTATCAAACCTAGACGTTCAGCTTATCTCCTAACCATGAAACTCTGATGTATTCACCACACCCCCTACACACAGTCTACACTTGCACGCAGGCGCTCGCACACACACACCCTTTCCCTCTTCATGCATATCCTACACAAAACACCCACCCCCTAAAGGATTGGGAAATCCCCCTTCCCATTTCCACCCCAGGGCCAGACCATGTCTCAAGATTAGGGGTGTTTTGAGGATAACTTATTAACTCACTTTACAATGCTCTCTAAATGACTAAGTCAATATCCTTTGATCACTGGTAAATGCTATATTCTTTCCACATCCTCTCATTTTCCTCTATCAATCTTAGTGGTCCCTTCTGTGAAGGTGATAAATATTGACTGATACCGTATCAGGTCGTAAACAAACGTGGTGGGAAACACTCATTCTCACACACACAGGGTGATAAGAAACAGATGAGCAATGATGAGAAAATCTATTAACTGCAACCAAATCATGCGGTCTTGATCAGGTTAAAACCACAAAACGCAACACGCTCCCCCACCTAACCTCGTGACCCCTCGCACATATTCTACAGTGTTCAACAGTTAGACTGGGGATCAGTTCGGGTTGTGAAGAAGGTGATATTTGGACAGAGTTGGACAGGTAGGTATGTAGGTAGGGAGAGTTGGGTCTGGTCTAGTGTAGGACTGACTAGTGCGCCCTCTAGGGGATAGAAGAGACAGCGCGACAAAGTGTGAGAACATCGAGGGATAGACACACAGAGACAGGTATGGAAAATGGTTATCAGGATGTGTGGATGAAGCTCCTGTCAACAGCAGGGCTAAGTATGATTAATGACTTCATGGATGGGTGGGAGCTCATTTCTCACTGCGGAGGCTCTGTAGCAACCTGCATCACACCTCAGAGTGTGTGTGAATTCCCCTCCACACTGGGCTTACACACCACTCCTACAACACATACAGGTCGTCGCCGTGCTCCAGTGTGCGATCTTTTACAACGAGACACGCTCCTCGCCACAATTTCCCCTGGCTGACATTTCTCCTGCTGTCATATTTTACCTAAAGTGGAGTCATGCGAGTTTGGGAGGGGGGGCATATGGGTTTACAGACGGTGTGTGTATTTATGTATGTATATACACACACACACACACACACCACACACACACACACACACACACACACACACACACACACACACACACACGTGTCCTCCTACCTCTTTGGATTCCGCAAGTTGTTTGAAGGCCAGGTTACGAGGCAGCGAGGCCTCTGCTCTCGTTAACCCCTCGCTCTCCGTTCCTGCCTCCCGCGGAGTATCCTTGACGATGTAGGTACACTTCTCCTCAAACTCTGCCTCCGTCCACTTCATCATGTCCGCCTCCTCCATCTTAGAGTCTGTGTCGGTGGCCATTTTGGATCCTGTGCCCATCTGAGTTTCCGTGTCCCTGTGGGGTTCTGTGTCCATTTTGCCGACGTCGTGCTCTACGGTGTGGGCCCCCTCGGTAGTCAACATGGCCGAGCTATGAGAGGTAGCCTGAGAAAGGGAGAGCGAGTGAGGAAAAAAAAAAAGATCAAGAGACAGACAGATGGAGAGAAGGAGAAAGGAAAAAATGTAGAAGGGGAGAGATGAGATAAAGAGAACAGAAAGAAAGACAAGGGGAGAAAAAAAAGGGGGAGCGTTATTATCCAGTATGAGTCAGTGAGTGGCGAGTTCCTTTGAGACTGGCTGACTAAGCAGACAGTGTCTGTGCTCTCTCTGTGGGAACAAGAGCCACAGTCGACCGACCCTACTAGCCTCCAGCCCAGGACAGTCTGATCCCCACTACTCTCTACTTAGAGGGAAACACTCAATCACAGGAAACCATCAACTCTATTCAAATAAGTTACATAAAAACTTATTGAATCCAGAGTGAAAAGTCTATGAATGTTTTATTACAGATGAGTTGTGACCCAAGAGTATGTATGTGTTATATACTGTATGCTGATCTGGATAGTGTCTCAGGGCAAGACCGATTGGTCAACCTATCTGCACAAGTCATTGGTCAATGGCAGCCAAGCTGTGAGTCCTTTCTGTGGGCTATGTAAGTTGGCATAAGGTCAGGGCCAGCCACACTACGCACCCCCCCGGTCTCTCTACCCTCCCTCACCCTCTTCATTCCCTCTGTACCCTTCTCCCACTCTGTCCAACCTACCCTTCTTCATTCCCTCTGTACCCTTCTCCCACTCTGTCCAACCTACCCTTCTTCATTCCCTCTGTACCCTTCTCCCACTCTGTCCAACCTACCCTTCTTCATTCCCTCTGTACCCTTCTCCCACTCTGTCCAACCTACCCTTCTTCATTCCCTCTGTACCCTTCTCCCACTCTGTCCAACCTACCCTTCTTCATTCCCTCTGTACCCTTCTCCCACTCTGTCCAACCTACCATTCTTCATTCCCTCTGTACCCTTCTCCCACTCTGTCCAACCTACCATTCTTCATTCCCTCTGTACCCTTCTCCCACTCTGTCCAACCTACCCTTCTTCATTCTCCCTCCTTGTCAAACTGTCAACATCAGTATCTTAATCCCCCTCTTCCTAATGCTCTCTCACTGTCCCTATCCCTCTCCATCCCCAGGGTGGAAAAAGAGTCACAAACAGGGGAAGGCGGAGGAAGGAAATCCTGTCTGGGTCTGAATGGAGCTAAAATTGGAAGCAGAGTAGCGGAACTGGCAAATCATCCCCAAGTGTGTGTGGGACAGTCGGGAGGGAGCGCCAAACTTTTCCATTTGAGGGGCCACAGCAGCACAAACAAACTTCAAACGCTCCCCACCCAAGACCATCTCACACACACAAAAAAACAGTGTACGTAGAATAAATGATCGTATGTCAGATTGTCAAATTTCAAGGCCGATGATAGACTGAAATGCAACCTGATACGCCGTCACATAATTCAGGAAAAACGTACCATAACCCACACCAGAAATCTACTTGGCCCTCCAATAATCTCCAAAACTAAATCACAACTAAAACCTTGACAAAATTCCCCAAACCTTGACCAAATTCAACATGACCCTATACTCAACAACATTCACTCAAGCCAACAAAACAGGTTCCTAGGAGACTAGTGTAATTAATTAACTTCTGGAAGAGTAACAGAACAACAAATCGCTTTTCCAACATTTCTTTAAAACAAACTGTACGGCAAACAATATCCCAAATAATTACATACATGAAATTATAATACAACAAACTAGGATATTCCATTTCAATTTAGAGTAGATCCTTTCAAACTATTTAATATTGTGATATTATTTATTGGACATTGATTTCATGAATATCCTTTAAAAGGGATTTAAATATATAGATAAATATAATACCAAACACTAGTCGAAATCTGTTCCTGCTAATAAAGACGTCTTTCTATGACAGCTGTGCAAAACTAATACTGAAACTGAGAACCTGGCCAAAAGCAACTGATTTACCCCCCCCCCACACACACACACACTTCTGTTCAAATATTCGATAAACACTACTGATATCGTTTAAAAACAGACTTTGAAAATACAAGTTTCAAATTTAAGCAAGCTATAACCAATGACAATTTCTGGAATTTTAATAATTAAAATCATTCTGCTGAAGTGGAAAAACTACAATAAGCTTTTAACAATTTAAACCATCTCAATACTCAAAATGATTGCATTTAAATATTCTATTACACAATATATTGAAAGTTTAACAAACTCATTGCATAATGGAGTGGCCAGACAAACAAGGAGAAAACCGTATGACTTATACAAATAAGTCATAAAATAAACCTTCATATTTGTTGTCACTGGATTCATTTAGGAAAGTCTTTGATTCTTATTACAAGCAAAACAAATGTAATACACAACTTTAAATTAAAATCCTCAAAACTAATCATATAATTTAGGGAAAAAATGTAGCAAATATTTCCTTAAAATAAAGTGAAAGTACCAAAATAATAATATATATTTTTTAAATTCTACAAGACTCTTTCTCCATTGACTAGGGTTCAGTAGCGTACTCACCGAGAAGCTTTGGTCCCAGCCACACATAGGGCCGAATGATCTATCACCTGGGTGAGAGTGTTTATGTGCGCACGTGGGACAGGTGCAGTTCACCCTCTCCCCCTCTGATCCAAGCACTATTCCAGAGTGTGAGTGCTGTGTGTGAGCGTGTGTGTCTGCTCCAGTGAGTGCCTTCTGTTTAACTGACTGCCCCTTGACAAGTGAGGGAGATGTTGATTCACTCAGTGGTCCCTCCCTCATTCAGTCTACACTCCCCCTCTCAAGGACCGCCCACCACCATGAGGAACACGATCGCTTGCAGCTCATTCAGGGTAGCAGTGGCAAACGCACAATGCCCTATGGAAATAGCAGGCGCTTTCACCTGAGGCATGAGCTCTTGCTGCCCCACACAAAAAAAACACACAACAATATCGATTGGAACATAAAAGTACCATCACACACCTGAACATAAATTCAAACATTCTCCTGCAGTCTTTGAAAAACTTCAATAAAATTAGAAAAGGTTGCCAGTTCCAAATCAAAGTCTCAAAAACATATTCCCTCAACATAGGTGATTGTTGTGTAACGGTGCCACTATTACATATCAACAACCCCCCACAAACACACATAGATTGGGGGAGGGGGGGGGGTGTTTATGAGTCTTAATGTAGAAGGAGGACATCCTGTGACAGTGACTCAATGCCCCTATACTGTTTACCCAGCACAGAACTGAGGACAGACGTTCCTCTCACACACACAGATACACACCCTCTAGAGGGCGACACTGGACTGACCTCATGGCTCAGTCTCACCAACACATCCCTCTCTCCTTCCCTTTCTATCTCTCTGCCTCTGGTAATAAACTGAGGCATAAAAAGACCAGGGCTTGCTGACCCTGGTTAAATACACCACTAAACACTGTCTCTCCTCCTCCATCTAGTCCTCTTTTTCTCCATCCGTGGTCTGTATATCAGATCCTCATAGCAAAGCCCACTCAAAGCAAGCAACCATGTCCTGGAATTCAACTGGAAATCCCCTACTCTCCCCCTCTTGATTGACATTAGTCTTGAGTGGGGCGGAGTGGAGCGAGGGCTAATGAAGAATGATAATGAAGAAAATAAAACATGAGGCAGGGGAGGGCGGCAGGGAGGGAGAGAAAGAAAGGACATAACCGGGTCTTCAATCCCTCCCTCTTCCTTTCTTTCTCCCCTCCCACTGGAGACAGAGAGTTGACCACATCACTCGCTGCCTACTCCTTCCTGCCAACAGACGACCCACCGGTCCCAAACACACACACGATCTGCACCCCAGCTGGTCTACATGATCATGCTCTGTAGCGACCAACCCCTACCGAAAAAAAACATCTCCCTCCCTCCAGAAAAACAAGTTAAGATTTCAACTAAACAAAAAAAACATCTCCCTCCCTCCAGAAAAACAAGTTAAGATTTCAACTAAACAAAAAAAACAAGAGGGAAAATAACATCTTATCGCTTTTGAAAGTCACATGTGGTCCATCCCTACCCGCTTGCTGGCTAGGAACAATCTGGGCCCAGTAGGCTCTCCTGATCCCTTTCCCCTCTCCCTCTCTCTGCTTAAACTGTAAAGGAAGGAGGGGGCGCAGGCAGGCCTGAGGCTGGGGGGGGGGTAGGGAGGGGTCCCTCTGCTCTGAAGTCAAATGGCTCTTTTTGTTTATGCGCAGGCCGAGGAGGGTATTTAATGTGGCCTGCATGCCTGGAGGAGAGGGGGGGGGCACACAAAGAAGGGCATGGGGACCTCCTGTCTCTGTTAGTTTTACAGAGGGCTCCTATCAGGGCTAAGAGTATAACACACACAGCATAATTGTGGTGCCAACACATCAGAAGGAGGTAGGGATTATGAAAAGAAAGAAGAGAAAGGAGGTGAGGATGAGAGTGGGTGGAATGGGTGGGGGTGGCTAAACCACAGGTGAGATTAGCAGCCATTCCAAATTCCTGGTTCCCTCTGAGACAAGAGGCAAACTTTATTGACTTCATAGCAGATACAGCTTAACGGTCCTGCTTTTCATGTTCTTGTTGTCACAAAAAGAGAAGTACTGGCTACACTGTCCATTTCTCATTCAAGGGCCCTGACTGTTATTCACATTGTGAGAGAGTTTGAATATCACAATCTTCCCAAAACTTTCCCCACAACAGCAGTGGATCTTATCTTGAGAGTTGATCTGGAGTGTCACTGATTTTCTCCCCTTTGTCACAATATGTTTTAATTCCGGTCTACAGGATGCCTCTCACAAGATCATAGCAAGAAGATTGTTATTGACCATTTCCTGTGGCGTGTGTGTGTGTGTGTGTGTGTCAAACGAAGCTTGTATCCGCTTGAACTTTCCTCAAAAAGTGTGCGCGGAGGAGGCACAGTGGATTTGGGTGTTGTTCTGGAAAGAGTTAGACCCTCAATGGAGGAACCATTAGGGGGGGGGGTTAGGCCAAGCCATTATCCCATTTGGGCTGAGGGACCTGTGTGTGTAGACGCGTGGCATGCGTCAGGTCGAGCCCCCCTACAGCGTAGAGCAGGGTGGGGTTGAGGCATTGCAGTTGCTCTCATCTTGCCAATCCACCACGGCTGCACACACACACACACACCCCCCCCTCAGCCATCTGGAGGGACTGTCCACACAGCGGACACGTGTGTTACGATCAACACCACCAGACAGTCACCCTCCTTAACCCAGAGGAAGAGCTAATCATGGTCTATTTGGCACATGCCACTGATTACATTGTACTTTTCATTACGAGTGAAACAGGGGCCAGTGGCATTGACACACTGCTGACAATGAGGCAAGGAAAGAGGGGGGAGTGAGAGTTAGCCCATCAAACACTGGAGTCCAGATAGAGCTGGCCTGCCACTATCACAAACGTCAAATGATGTAATGACTTCATCACTTCCTGTAATAAAAATACTACAACGTTTGCTTCATAACTCAAATGCACATTTCCCAAATATTAGATTTATGAAATCTTAATTTTGCATTAACTCAAAGACTGAACAATAGTTTAGAATGACAATAATAGTGTAAGTAACAAGACTGAGATTCTCTTGTTTTTCACAGAGAGAAACTGATGTGTGCGCGTGTGTGTGACTGATACCCTGGGCAAAACGGACTCAACTCTAGAAACTATAAATGAAACTTTCAACCACTAAATCGAGAAACCTATTTAAGCTCGCAGACCTTTTCCGCAGGTAAATGTTTACCGAGGTTCACAGTGCATTCCCGTAAACAACCCGAAACGTGCGCCCAGTCACAACCAGAATCACATGCCTCTTCTTTTCGGCAATGTGAGGGAAGTCATAAGCCTACTGCACACATAATGATGAGCACAGCACTTTGTGATAACAACCTTCCAACGTGGCTGCGTCATCGGACAAATGTCGAATTACTGACATTTGTATGATAGCATTGATAAGTATATGTAAACCACACCATGGTTTTAAAAAACGTTTAATACACCTATGAGCAGAGTGGGCAACGAATCATAAAAGAATAGGACAGGACATATGATCCTAGGGCCTTTGCTATAGCCCAACTACCGCCCACGACAGCTGTACTTAAAAAACAATGTTTATGTAGTTGTCAGGTTGTGGTATGTGTTACACTGGACAGATATAGGCTAATGTACCATACCCCCGTGCCCGTGACAGCAAGCAAAGCGTTGCGCAGCGGGTGTTCAACTGTTAAAAACTGTCAAATGCCCGGTCGGGCACATTTGCCAGTTTAGCGAACGCCATGGTGTAAAGATCGAATCAGGACAATGAATAACCTGTGCAAGACGAGATTGTCGGATAAGAAGCGAAACGGGGCTAACAGGTCAACTCGTCCAAAATATCGGGTTGTTATCCGACTTATTTGTCGGGTTAAAGAATGTAAAAGGACTGAACTGTAGGCTACGCAAAAAAAACTCACTTCCAGTCATGTATACTATGCAATCACTTTCGATTCATAGCAGGGTCATTCAATGCGACTCAATTCAATTCCTTATCGCATTCTTAACTGAATGACCACACAATTCAATTTTTTTTTTCATCAGTAGGCTAATATAGACAGAGTTGCAACAAACGGGAAGAGGATTTTCAGAAAATGATTTAATTTAGCCAAACAATTGTGAATTTGTAAAAAATATTGTTATGCAGTGTTGCGGAGTAGCTTATCTGTAGTTTATAGTAGCCTACTATTAAGCAATTAGCCTGCTAAACATGAAATTAGGATAATGTTTTTTTTATGGCGACAGGTTCTATAGCCTATAGGCTACATACACAACATGCCAATAACCTAAGGTGGAAGGATGTGAATGAAATGCGACAACGTGAAAATGTCGGCTGCTCTAATGTCTTAATTCAAGACGAACTTTTAGCCTACACTAAACAACGTAGCAAATACATGTAAACTATTCAATGTTGTTTATCGAACGGCAGGGACCGAAGCGGGGTGCAAGAAGCTCTTTTACCTGTCCGCGCTATGAAGCTCCTGTCGCGGAGCGCTGGAAGATATCCTTATCCCAATTTCCAAACTCAGGCGCTGCTGGCCTAGGTCCGATCGTTTCTCTTTGTAGTGCGTGTATCCTATGAAATTGTCGAGGTGAGTCTGTAGTCTACAGTTGCCATACAAAGTAGCCTACCCCTTCTTTCCGCGCCCAAGTCTGCTCCACCCAAAACTGTAATTAGGATTAAGACAAGCAATTAACAAAACAAACTCTCCTGCGCCGACGCTTTCGATAACTGATGGAGCAATTGTTAGTTAAAGTAACACCTCCCGTTTCCAACATTTGCATTGTGCTTAAAGGACATTAACATGTTCGTTTAGGATAGCCTAAATGTCGAGGAAGTTTTAGACGCCTTCACCCCTCTGCACCCACTGTGAAGGCTGCTACAATTTAACAGACGAGACAATGAATCAATAGGCAATAGTTACAAAGTCACGTCTTTGTAATGTGCATATTTGAACGATTAAAAAACTTAAAAGAAAATGGAAAATTTGAAGCAATAGGTGAAATTCGAAATGGATTAATATAAGACATTGAACGCTTTATTGATACGAAATCAAGGACCATTCTGAAATAATTAGCCTATTTATTAGGCAGAGGCGGGCCTACCATATTCTACCCTGTCAGGCCTTTAATTCTTTGGTAGAAAAATATTCTTAAAGGAATCGTTTTTCATCAAGCAAAAAAAACATTTGATCAGGGTTAGTCTATTTTCTGAGCGTTTTTCTTTTTAAAATTGCATCCAAATGTTTGGATGACATTTTTGGTCAATTTGTTTTTGTAAAACTTAAACACATTTAATTGTAATAAAATACATAATATTTGCTTTAAAAAAGTTATCATTATTGGTAGGCAAATAATGTAAATATGTGGCTTAGAGCACCAGAAGCGGTCTGGTTATATTGCGGTCTGGTGAAGGCAAATCCTGTGTAGCCTAGTCATATTGCCACTTTTTATGAGAATTTGGAATTTGTATGTGTGTGTTTGACTACTTACTATATTACATTTATTTTATATTTGGGGGCTGAGCATGTTTTTATAGCTATTAGGAAATTGTTATGATAATAATTGTCAAGTGCTTTTAGAATCGTTCCAAGTAAAAGGACATTTATTTTATGTCTGAGTGAAAATAGAAGCCATTTGAATCAAATGTTTTATATCTGTCCTGCATGTTTGAGTGAAGGGGGAGTGTGAGCACCTGTTGAGCTTTGACTGAGCCCCTGTAGCCCTATCCCATTTGATATGAGGGCCTGTACTGTACCCCTTCCCTCTTTCACAATTCTCTCTCTCTCTCTCTCTCTCGCTCCTATTCTATTCTATTCAGATATCCCTCTCTCCACTGAGTCTCCCCATCTCTGTTGTAGTGGAGTCCATGCTGAGCAGGGTTAGCTGTAGCGACACACTTCCGCTGTGCCCAGAAGTCTCAGATCTTTACGCAGAACAGACACACTTACACACTCTTCCTGTCTCCACCCCCCCAACACACACACACAGTGATGCAGCCCACTCCTCATCAAAGCTGTGGAAGTGTGTGTGGGACGATGGATGTGATGGGGGGGGGGATCAAAACCCTTTGAGCACAGCAGACATACACATTCCACCCACTCCTAGTGCCCTGCCCCTACCAGCCTCTAACCCTGGGTGCTCAGAGGTATACCGCATCCTTCGTTATGTCCCTGTCTCTATTTCGCTCTCTTTCTCATCCCTCTTTCTCTCTCTCTGTCACGTCACAGCTGGGACTAATCATCACTTTCTCTCTTTGCTCCCGGTGCTATAGTTGACCTCCTTAACTCTCTCTCTCTCTCTCTCCCTACTCTCTCTCTCTCTCTCTCCCCCTACTCTCTTTCTCTCTCTCTCTCTCCCCCTACTCTCTCTCTCTCTCTCTCTCTCTCTCTCTCTCTCTCTCTCTCCCTACTCTCTCTCTCTCCCCTACTCTCTCTCTCTCTCTCTCTCTCTCTCTCTCCCACACACACACATGCACACACACCTAGTTGGCTCGAGGGAAGCCCTTTGCTTTATCGCAGCTTGGTGCTGAGCTGTGAGTGTGTGTACATTCTCGTCCAGGAGAAATATTTAGCTTGGCAGGCTGCCAGCGAGGCAAAGCTGAGCCAAGCTGGGATTCACCCACAAAGGCAGCCACACGCCCCAGCTCAACTCTGTGTGTGTCAGTGGGTTTGCGTGTATCTGATATATCTGAATCTTAGTGGGCTTATAACTGTGTGTGTTGAGTGCTGAGTGCTGTCTTTGTGTATCTGTATAAGAGAAACTGCAGTCTGCAGATGACAACATTTTGTCAGGTGTTGAGGGAAATGTGTCCCACAATATTATCACACAAAACCACAGAGCTGAGTAACACCGTTTTGTTACAGAACGTATGTCACTCTCTTTCACTCTCTCTCTTTATTTTTGTCTGTCTCTTCTTGTCAATGAAAAAACATGACCTTGCCTGAACAGAGAGATAAAGATGGTGTGAGTGTTTTGCGTGTGTGTTGCGTGTGTGTGTGTGTGTGAGAGTGTTTTGTGTGTGTGTGTGTGCGTGTGTGTTGCGTGTGTGTGTGTGTGTGTGCATGTGTGTGTGCATGTGTGTGTGTTGCATGTGTGTGTGTGTGTGTGTGTGTGTGTGAGTCTTTTGTGTGTGTGTGTGTGTGTTGCATGTGTGTGTGTTGCATGTGTGTGTGTGTGTGTGTGTGTGAGTGTTTTGTGTGTGTGTGTGCGCGTGTGTGTTGCGTGTGTGTGCGCGTGTAAGAAAGAAACTTGCTGACAAAATCGTTCCATGACATTTCAGCAAGCCATGACACCCACCATCTCAGATTATTCTGAAATTGTTTCTGTAGTAAACAGATAAGATTAGCATTCCTTCAACATTATTTTGTTGAAATATAATTTGATAATTGATTACACTAGGGGCGCACCTTTGATTTTAGAAGTGGGGGGGACATAATTTGTATTTTTTAAATGCAGTCGGATAAACACTCCAAACAGCCTATCCGATGCTTGGAGGCATCTACATGGTCCTAAAGCACACCGTTGCCTCATTTTGTATTACAAAAATGCCATTTCAGCATGTGGGGGGACATGCCCCCCCCCCCCTTCCCAGTGAAAGTTGTGCCCTTTCATTAAACCCAAATTGTCAATTTGAATTGATAGGATTCGTGTAGGCCGTTATTGTAAATAAGAAGCTGACTTGCATGTTAAATAAAGCTTACATTTAAAATATATATATAATATTCAATAAATATAATACCCAACAACTAATTTGGACCAACTTTTTTCTAACAATGAGTAAGACATGAGGAATCCAAATAAATGGTCAAAAGCTAGCCACGGACCCCCCACAAACCACGGACCCCCCACAAACCACGGACCCCCCACAAACCATGGACCCCCCACAAACCACGGACCCCCCACAAACCATGGACCCCCCACAAACCATGGACCCCCCACAAACCACGGACCCCACACAAACCATGGACCCCCCACAAACCACGGACCCCCACAAACCACGCCAATCCCACCCCAACAACAAATATACAGTATCAGTTCTTTATGTTTGACAAGTAGTATTGAGCTGCGCCTCAGAATATTCTTTCTTCATCCTATGTAATCTATTCTCATTTAATTTGGTGATGTTCTTTCCTCCCTGTTAAGATAAATTAGTCATCTAAGTTGTTAGGTATATGTCCCATCCTATAACCTCATATTACCAGGTTCTGGCCACTAGATGGTGTTATTCCTGCTATTAGGTGTTAAAGGGATAGTTAATTGTTAAAAAGTTATCATTTTAAACAGTGGACAACAGAACCAAAGCATGAATTGCTGTCATACCTTGTCCATAGACTGCTTACAAGGCAAGGAAACAATTATGTCATTTTGTAATTTGGTTAAACTATCCTTTAACATAATCTAATAGCAGGAACAGCGCCATCTAGTGGTCAGAACCTGACAATATCAGCATGTGGGATGGGACATAAACCTAACAACTTCAATGACTAATTTTTCTGAACAGGGGGAAGAAAACACAAAATTGTCTGGTAGTACATTACATAGGATGAAGAAACAATACTTTGAGCTTGTTGTTGTGGTGGGATTAGCTTGGTGGTCCGGAAGTGGCATTTGACTGTTTCCTTGGATTCCTTTACTAACTCATTGTCAGAGAAAGGTTTGGTCCAAATCGGATGATAGGTACTATATTTCTTGAATATTATATGAATGCTATAAAATAAAATGGCCAATTTGTATGCAATCAATTAGCTTCTTTTCTCAGAGATCAAATTATGTTTCAACAAAGCAATGTGGAAGGAAAGCTCATCTTACCTGTTTCTAACAACAGAAACTATTTCAGAACAATCTGAAATGATGGGTGTCGAAATCCTCGTTCTTGTGCTTTTTGAGGTGGAGTGACGAGACAGCAACAATGAGGCGTGTGTGTGTGTGTGTGTGTGTGTGTGCAGATGAGTGAATGGGAAAATATAACGACAATAAAGCAATTTAACATTTCAATGCTAGGAGGTCAGTGGGTTTGTGTTACAAAGTGCTACTGTGTCTTTTCTTGTGACTAGGAACTGATAAGAGATCAGTGATCCGGGTGTGAAAAGCCACTGAACTCCAGCGATCGGATTGCGCTCTAAAGACCTGCTTTCGACACGCACTGAATGAGACCGATAAACCTATTCAGGATTGTTTTATATAGTTGGGTGCTATGAAATACATTGGTGCTTTGAGACCTAGTGAAATATGCTGTTTAAATACAATATATTGATATTCCTGGTTATATAAGGTAAACTATTATTATGTTATGCTATACAGCAGGTTTTTTAGAGTTTGTTAAATATTTGCAAACTTTTTCCTTTAACTTTGTATACACTGAGTGTACAAAACATTAAGGACAACGACTCTTTCCATGACATAGACTGTCCAAATGTATGTGGACACCCCTTCAAATTAGTGGATTCGGCTATTTCAGCCACACCAGTTGCTGACAGGTGTAGAAAATCGAGCACACAGCCATGCAATCTCCATAGTTAAACATTGTCAGTAGAATGAACTCAGTGACTTTCAACGTGGCACCTTCATAGGATGCCACCTTTCCAACAAGCCAGTTCTTTCTGCCATGCTAGAGCTTCCCCGGTCAACTGTGAGTGCTGTTATTATGAAGTGGAAACGTCTAGGAGCAACAACGGCTCAGCCGCGAAGTGGTAGGCCACACAAGCTCACAGAACGGGACCTACCGAGTTCCAAACTGCCTCTGGAAGCAATGTCAGAAAACTGTTAGTCTGGAGCTTCATAAAATGGGATTCCATGGCCAAGCAGCCACACACAAGCCTAAGATTACCATGCACAATGCCAACCATCGGCTGGAGTGGTGTAAAGCTTTCCGCCATTGGACTCTGGAGCAGTGGAAACGGGTTCTCTAGAGTGATGAATCACGCTTCACTCTCTGGCAGTTCAACGGACGATTTTGGGTTTTGCAGATGCCAAGAGAATGCTACCTGCCCGAATGCATAGTACCAACTGTAAGGTTTGGTGGAGGAGGAATAAGGGTCTGGGGCTGTTTTTCATGGTTCGGGCTAGGCCCCTTAGTTCCAGTGAAGGGAAATCTTAACGCTACAGAATACAATGACATTCTACACGATTCTGTCCTTCCAACTTTGTGGCAACAGTTTGGGAAGGCCCATTCCTGTTTCAGCATGACAATGCCCCCATGCACAAAGCGAGGTCCATACAGAAATGGTTTGACAAGATTGGTGTGGAAGAACTTGACTGGCCTGCACAGAGCCCTGACCTCAACCCCATCGAAGACCTTTGTGTTGAATTGGAATGCCGACTGCGAGTCAGGCCTAATCACCCAACATCAGTGCCCAACCTCACTAATGGTCTTGTGGCTGAATGGATGCAAGTCCCCACAGCAATGTTCCAACATCTAGTGGAAAGCCTTCACAGAGGAGTGGAGGCTGTTATAGCAGCAAAGGGAAGTCAAAATACATATTAATGCTCATGATTTTGGAAGAAGATGTAGTGTATGTTTTCTTATTGATGTCACTTGTTAAATCCAATTCAATCAGTGCAGATGAAGGGGAGGAGACAGGTTAAAGAAGGATATTTAAGCCTTGAGACAATTGAGACATGGATTGTGTATGTGTGCCATTCAGAGGTTGAATGAGCAAGACAAAAGATTTAAGTGCCTTTGAATGGGATATGGTAGTAGCTGCCAGGGGCACCGGTTTGTGTCAAGAACTGCAACGCTACTGTTTTTTTCACACAGTTTCCTGTGTGTATCAAGAATGGTCCACCACCCAAAGGACAGCCAGCCAACTTGACAACTATGGAAAGTATTGGAGTCAATAGGCCAGCATCCCCTTGGAACACTTTCGACACCATGTAGAGTCCATGCCCCGACGAATTGAGGCTCTTCTGAGGGCAAAGGGGGGGGGCAACTCAATATTAGGAAGGTATCCTTAATGTTTTGTACACTCAGTCTATATCACTTAAGCCTACAGCAATACTAATTTCCTAGCTTTCTAGGAACATTTTCTGTTTGCTGGATACCCCCATTGTTTACTCCAATACATCAATAATTTAGAGATACTAGAATATATAATGAATAGCAAACTGTGATGCTCCATATGATCGACAGACAGAGATGTACTTTCACCACTTTGTCTCCGCATCTTTATGAGTCTCCTACGTATTAAGAGGATATAGCCCTGTCCTATTGTCTTTTGACCTAATTAAAACTATTATGTAGGCTTTAATTCTGACTGGATGTCGGTAATAATCCCGTTATTAATCTGAGTCAGATGTATAGCTGCCATCTGTGGCGTGGGGCTGGGA
Organism: Oncorhynchus mykiss; assembly: GCF_013265735.2. Taxonomy (NCBI): domain Eukaryota; kingdom Metazoa; phylum Chordata; class Actinopteri; order Salmoniformes; family Salmonidae; genus Oncorhynchus; species Oncorhynchus mykiss. Next base: position 31,655,032 of record NC_048566.1, read on the forward strand.
GGACGCCGCTGATTATGGTTACTGATTTTTTTTAAATTGCAGCTAAAGGCAATGGAATTAAACTGGAGCAGGACAGGTGGGCTGATGGGTTGTTGCATGTAGCGTGTGGTGGCTAAGCATCTTTGGCCTGTCTGGGGTGGCTGGGATAGGGGCTAGAGCAGGGGCTTGGGGTGTAGATGGGTCTAAGGCAGGGCAGTTTGAGCCTCACATACTAAGTCTGGACTGGGGTCAGGTACTTGCTGGGGTTTAGGATGGGCAAATATCAGGCCTGGGTTGGGGGCAGGGTTAGGGGATAAGGTAGGCAGGGTTAGGGGCTAAGGTAGGCAGGGCTAGGGGCTAAGGTAGGCAGGGCTAGGGGCAGGGATTTGGAATTTGTCTAAGGCTGGCACTGACTGATATCCAAATATTGGCTGGTGATGTTGCTTGGTCTGGGGCTGTAGGCCTTTCTCTGGTCAGGTCAAGTGAGTGATGGATGAGTTGGAGTTGGGTTATGGCAGGTGGAGGGGAGCTGCTGCCATCAGTCCAGCTTAATCAGCATGGCCTGGACAAAGGCTCCCTTTAACCCCTAATGAGTGGTCACTCAATCTAGCCACACACACACACACACACACACACACACACACACACACACACACACACACACACACACACACACGCACGAGTGCACAGAACCATCCAAGCACACACACACACACACAACCTTTCAAACACACACACATGCACGAGTGCACAGAACCATCCAAGCACACACACACACACACACACACACGCACACACACACACACACACACACACTCACACACACACACACACACACACACACACACACACACACGCCTATTCCCTCAATCATTGATTTATGGTTTATTAATCATAATCACTGGCTGTTGTCATGATGTAATTAAACTGCCATAGAACTACCAGGAGTCCTTTCAGACTCACCCCACTGGGAGAGCCAGTTTGGAGTGACTGAATAGTTTTAATCAGCATGGACACAGGTCTATTAAGTTTGTCAGTGTTATAATTTGTGTATGTGTGTGGTGTGTGTATGTGTGTAAGGTTTGGACTAGGGAACAGTAAATCTACAGTGCATTTGGAAAGTAATCAGACCCTTTAACTTTTTACACATGTTGTAACGTTACAGCCTTATTTTAAAATTGATAAAATAAAAACTGTTCTTCATCAATCTACACACAATACCCCATAATGATGAAGCGAAAACAGGTTTTTAGACATTTTTGGCAATTTATAAAAACAGAAATACCTTATTTACATAGGTACTCAAACTCTTTGCTATGAGACTCAAAATTGAGCTCAGGTGAATCCTGTTTCCATTGATCATCCTTGAGATATTTCTACAACTTGATTCGAGTCCACATGTGGTAAATTAAATTGACTGGACATGATTTGGAAAGGCACACACCTGTCTATATAGTTGACTGTGCATGTCAGAGAAAAAACCAAGCCATCAAAGGAATTGTCCGTAGAGCTCTGAGACAGGATTATGTTGAGGCACAGATCTTGGGAAGGGTACCAAAACATTTTTTTGCAGCATTTAAGGTCCCCAAGAACACAGTGGCCTCCATCATTCTTAAATGGAAGGAGTTTGGAAACAACAAGTCTCTGCCTTGAGCTGGCTGTCCAGCCAAACTGAGCAATTGGGGGAGAAGGGCCTTGGTCAGGGAGGTGACCAAGAACCTGATGGTCACACTAACAGAGATCCAGAGTTCCTCTGTGGAGATGAGAAAACCTTCCAGAAGGACAACCATCTCTGCAGCACTCCACCAATTAGGCCTTTATGGTAGAGTGGCCAAACGGAAACCACTCCTCAATAAAAGGCACATGACAGCCCGCTTGGAGTTTTCCAAAGATACAAGATTCTCTGGTCTGATGAAACCAAGATTGAACTCTTTGGTGTGAATGCCAAGCGTCACGTCTGGAGGAAACCTGGCAGCATCATGATGTGGGGATGTTTTTTCAGTGGCAGGGATTGGAAGACTCGTCAGGATCGAGGGAAAGATGAACGGAGAAAAGTAGAGAGATCCTTGATGAAAACCTGCTCCAGAGAGCTCAGGACCTCAGACTGGTGCGAAGGTTCACCTTTCAACAGGACAACGGCCCTAAGCACAGCCAAGACAACACAGGAGTGGATTCAGGACAAATCTTTGAATGTCCTTGACTGGCCCAGCCAGAGACTGGACTTGAACCTTGATTGAACATCTCTGGAGAGTCCTGAAAATAGCTGTGCAGCGACGCTCCCCATCCAACCTGACGGAGCTTGAGAGGATCTGCAGAGAACAATGGGAGAAACTTCCCAAATACAGGTGTGCCAACCTTGTAGCGTCAAACCCAAGAAGACTCGAGGCTGTAATCACTGTCAAAGGTGCTTCAACAAAGTACTGAGTACATACATTTACAAAAATGTCCAAATCTGTTTTTGCTTTGTCATGATTGGCTATTGTGTGTAGATTGATGAAGAACAAAAACAATTGAATCTATTTTTGAATAAGGCTTTAACGTAACAAACATTTTGAAAAAGTCAAGGGGTCTGAATACTTTTGGAATGCACTGTATTCTGGGACATTTAAAAATATATATATATTTTCCCTGAATAAAATTGTTTTTAAAACTGTTTTTAGAAAACAATACATTTTCTAAGTCTGTTGTAGTTGGCAACCCTAATGTGTATGTTTTTTTTTATAACAAATTGAGTCTGTTTGTATTACACTTCATTAGGTAGGTCAGTTGGACTTGTTCTTTTCACTGGCGTGTTTGGCCGTGAGGACGTAAAGACACCCCACTGTGACCCACTTTCCAGCCAGTCTTCGACACTTGTCCCCCTTCCGCTTATTTCTGCTCCACTTGGTCACTGTGTCGGAGACTGGTTTTTGAATAACTGTTTGAGTGGGAGTGATCGTGTGTGTGTGTGTGTGTTTGAGGCGGGGGTTAACAGTTCCCTCCACTGCTCAAGCTGTGAGGGGTATTGTGTACGTGTTAACTGGTTAGGCTCTGACAACAAGTGAGTGAAAGTTGTGAATTGCTTCTGAGTGTGTGAGATGGACAGTTAGTGCTAAGTTGTGGATTGATCAGAGTGACAATGCCAAGTAGTTAATGTTAATTATACATCAGGGCTATTTGTATTGACCATTAGAGTATCATTAATTGAGTGAATGAGTGTGTTCAATAAGTCTATTTGAAGTGTAAATGGTTCAAATCAAGTGTGGGAAGTATGAGGCCATGTTTCATATAGCCCATTTTACCTACATTCTTGGCCCTTGATCAAGTTCCCCAGAGACACTTACAATTAGCCGCCTGTGAACCACCAAAGAAAGAGCATTTTTGTTGGCCCCTTTCTTGTAATTTAGTATTAACATTAGTGTTAACCTCTTCCAGAGAAGAGGACAGCTAGCAATGTTTCAGTGTTAGAGTTCTTACAATGCAGTTAGCAAGTTCCCTTTTCAGGGAAACGTATGGCCTGTATGATGTCAGCATTAGCCTCTTCCAGCAAAGACTTGGTCTTCAATCACAATTACTGCTGAATATAGTGACACAGAGAAACATCTGAGCTGTGGTTTCCTCTGAAGAGGCTGCTCGGCCATCGCGCCCCCTACCTCTGTCTGTCTGTCTGTTTGTCACAGGACCCCTACGTTTCCACACACACATGCACGCACACAGCTGCTGTAAACATGTCTCTGTGAGCTCCAACATGCCGAGGCGGTCTGGAAACCACTTCCTCCCGCGGTTCGACACATTTTATTCATTTACTTTGAACTCAAAGGAAGCGGAGAAAAGCACTTTCACTGGAAAGGGGGCTGAATGAAGTGTGTGTGTGTGTGTGTGTGTGTGTGTGTGTGTGTGTCTGCACGCATGTGTGTGTGTGTGTGTGTTTGTGTGCACACGCGTGTTTTGAATGAATGAATATTAAATTAGGGAAATTAGTGGAGATTAGGTGTATGTATGTGTGTGTGCTGGCAGAGCAAATGGTGTGATGTGATTGTCATACAGTGCCAGTCAAAAGTTTAGACACACCTACTAATTCAAGAGTTTTTTTTCAGTTAATTTCCGATTTTTGAGGCTGGTAACTCTAATGAACTTATCTTCTGCAGCAGAGATAACTCTGGGTCTTCCTTTCCTGTGGCGGTCCTTACGAGAGCTAGTTTCATCAAAGTGCTTGATGGTTTTTGTTACTGTACTTAAAGAAACGTTCAAAGTTCTTGAAATTTTCCATATTGACTAATCTTTATGTCTTAAAGTGATGGTCTGTTGTTTCTCTTTGCTTATTTGAGCTGTTCTTGCCATAATATGGACTTGGTCTTTTACCAAATAGGGCTATTTTCTGTATACTACCCCTACCTTGTAACAACACAACTAATTGTCTCAAATGCATTAAGAAGGAAAGAAATTCCACAAATGAACTTTTAACAAGGCACACCTGTTAATTGAAAGTAATTCCAGGTGACTACCTCATGAAGCTGGTTGAGAGAATGCCAAGAGTGTGCAAAGCAGTCAACAAGGCAAAGGGTGGCTGAAGAATCTCAAATATAAAATATTTTTGTATTTGTTTAACACTTTTTTGGTTACTACATGATTCCATATGTGTTATTTCATGGTTTTGATGTCTTCAATATTCAACAATGTAGGAAATGCTAAAAATAAAGAAAAACCCTTGAATGAGTAGGTGTGTCCAAACCAGATGTCTGACAGTTATTATGAGTCAGACAGTACTTCATTAGGTAAAATATCGTGTTTATTATCTGTGGTCATGAGTTACAGCTGTAATGCAGCTATAATTACACTCATTGTGTGTAATCAAATACATTTAATTAAGGCAAGAGGGTGCCCGTACTTGCTACCAAACACACACACACACACACACACACACACACACACACACACACACACACACACACACACACACACACACACACACACACACACACACACACACTTTTTTCCCTCTCTGAGCGTAATATCACCAGCCCCTCTCTGATTGAGCCTAGTTCTATAAATATTTAGAAGAAGCGGAAGAGTCCATCGTCCATCCTGTCGCCAAGGAGACAGATAGGTACCATCCGTCAGCAGAGTGACCCTGTCCGGAGCGCCGGACGCCCGGATCCTCAGATTGGATCAATCACACACACCCCCATTCTGGAACGGGGTGTTGATTTAGCCCCCAAACAACCCTGGAGTGACCTCCTGGTCACCTCTGGTCACCTCTGCATAATGGCCACTCAGATGTCATAGATGGGCAGGGTTAGAGGACTTATGGAGCAGACACAGGTACACCCTTACATAAGCACATTCACACACACACACACACACACACACACACACACACACACACACACACACACACACACACACACACACACACACACACACACACACACACACACACACACCCTTTCCCCTTACAATGTTCCTCCCTTTCCTTCAGGGCTATAGATCTCCAGCCCCCCTTCCCCTCAACTTCTTCCACTCTACCTTTTCCATTACTGCTTCATCATGGTGACCTCTGGACCAGACATAGACCCAGCTCTACTCTCAACCCCCAACTCCCCTTCTCTTCCCTCTCCTTCACTCCCCCTCTCCTCCCAACTTCCCCTCCCACTCCCCCCCCCCCCCCCCCCCCCACCACATAAGAGAGCCATTATACAGCTATATTAAAGGAGAAAGAGGGGAGGAGTGGATGGGACCAGTGGCAGAGGGAGGAGGGGAGGAGATGAGGGGAGAGCTGTAAAGAATGGATGGATGATAGCTAGAGAGGAAGCAGGAGGAGGGTAGCAGGAGAGGAGGAAATTAATGGGCAGTGTGAGAACAGGAGGGAAGGAGAGGGCGTGAAAGGCGAACACCGACATTTTCATTCAGTCTTGCAGGAGCCGAGGGAGGGAGAGGGAGAGGGAGAAGGAGGGAGGGAGGGGGGAGAGAGAAAGAAAGTGTGTGTGTGTGTGAGAGAGAGAGAGAGAGAGAGAGAGAGAGAGAGAGAGAGAGAGAGAGAGAGAGAGAGAGAGACTGTGTAGTCACACTGACACATACAGTACTTACATGCCCAAAACTTGTTTTTTTACCAACTTATCATGCTTCTTCACAGAACAGTGGGGAGGGTATGATGCTTCAATACTGTGCTGTCACACAACTTGAACACACAAAACATGACCTCAAAAAACACACATCCACAAAACAGAAGACGGCTACGAAGAAATGTAATTTGGAAAAGCCCATACAATTCCAAGGAACATATTGAATGAGAAAGTTCATGAGAACTAAGAAATGAGAAGAAGAAACTTCTCAATAATCAAAGTAAAGACATGATACATAAGATGTGCAACATCAGGGGGTTAGGCTCCAGCCTGCCTCCCCTACCCCTCATCTTCCTCTTCTGTCTATACTCTAGTCATGTGACCTCATCCACTAGTTCACTTCCTGCCAGACAAGTCCTTATCTGACCTTTGACCTGTGATGAGCAGAGATAGACGAGTCTGTCCACTTTCAGCCAATCCACAACAAATCACTGACTGTGTCTGAGGCCTGATGAGCTCTCTCACCAAACAGTCAGTTAGCATGCTACCTAGTGCGCTGGCATTTCTTCATATTTTGCAACAACTTTCTTTTTCCTAGCTTATGCACACAAAAATGGGATTGTTTTGAACAGACTATATGATGAGCCTAAATTCAACTTGAGCTCTCTTTATGAGCCTAAATAAAACTTGTTGATCTTGCTTGGGGAGACACCACTCCCGAGCATGGGCGAGTGTATATGTGGTGGGGGAGGAAGGGGAGAATGTGAAGTCGAGAGGGAGATAGGTAGAGAGAAGGAGTGTGTGATCCTCTGTAATTTGTCCAGGGCTAGCATTGAGCCTATAATTACAACCCCCACCTCCTATGCCCTCATGCCGAGTTACAGTCTTGGACAGAGTACCGGATGTGACTGTCACTCTCTTACTAACACTCAGAGATGACCCAGATACTACAATATTATTGGTATTTCTGACTTACCCTGGAAATTGGACTATTGCGTTTGATTGAATACTGTCCCAAACTTACACAGAAGCTTGCAGTGGGCCGTATGTGTGTGTGTGTGTGTGTGTCAGTCCTAATCTCTCCTGTTGATTCTTTAGTCAGTGGACAACCCAAGACAAACAGGTGTAGACTCCCTGAATAATTCCATAGGAGACTGACACAGACAGCCTCTGTCTAAAAACACCTTCCCCTACCTGAGTCACACCCGCAGAGAGACTTACCTAACACACACACACACACACACGCACACACACACACACACACACACACACACACACACACACACACACACACACACACACACACACACACACACACACACACACACAGTCTTTACTAGGTTTCTGACCTGAAAAGGCCTCTTATGATAGGAAGGAAACCTTGCCTAACCCTAACCCTCAGTCCATCACCACTGGCTAATGACACAGGAAATCAGGAGCAGCGCTACCCTGCAATCATTAGCATGAATCACAGCTATACACACACTGTCTCTGTCTCTGTCTCTGTCTCTCACTCGCACAACAAAACAGGACTCCCATCAGAGGAGGCTGGTGGGAGGAGCTATAGGAGGATGGGCTCATTGTAATGGCTGGAATGGAATAAATGGATCAGACTTAAATATGTGGTTTCCATATGTTTGATACCGTTCCATGATTCCATTCCAGCCAGTACAATGAACCCGTCCTTCTATAGCTCCTACCACCAGCCTCCACTGACTCCCATATATAACTCCCAGATATACGCCCCACCCCAAAAGCAAACCTCCCACACTGACCATAACAAAAATGTTGGAAAACAGTCAACTGTCAACTGTCAGCACCTGAGATCTGGTAGTTACTAATGCTGCCTCTCTGAGACATGTGTAATCTATCTTTGATAAAACCCTGGGGACTCAATTTATGGTCTTTGAGCAAGGTGTGGCTTCACTGTTTACACACACACTCAGTGTTATTGAAATAGAAAGTATCAGGGCCAAGGGTCGTCCCTATAATGCCCTGATAAAATGTGTCATAAGGTCATAGCTAACCAATCAGGAGTGTGACAAACACACGCAGACACACACACACGCACGCACGCACACACACACACACACACACACACACACACTACTACTACTACTAGGCCATCCAAACTCATAAAAGCCCAATTAGCTCTCACAGTCTCATGTCAGAATGTGACGCTCATCCATGTTTCCACATTTTGAAGCTGTTGCAAACATAAAATGTAGAACTGTTTATTAAGGTTAAGTTTAGGCATTGACTCCGGAATCTTAAGGTTAGGCATTAAAGGTAAGGGTTACGGTTTGGGATAGAGGCTGAAAACAAACATCTAGAAAACTACCTTCTATCACTGAATTGGAACTTGCAACCTTTGGAATCAGAGGCAGAGTCTTACACCCGTCTGCCATCCCTGTCCACAACACTAGCAAAACCTAAACCTACTTGAAGGTAACAGCGCTCACTGTTGCCCCTAGTGACCAATTTCCCCGCCATCTTCCGACGTCCTCAGACATGCATTGACATCGAATACGGTCTTGTATCATGGGTGACCTGGCTGTAAAATCGTCTGTTTCAATCATAGACGGTTACCCCTACAACCTACCTCCCAACCCCATAGCCCCATAACCCTGTTGTGAAAACATGCTAACTGATGACCTTTGACATGTGACTGTTGAACTGTGGCGTATCGACTAAACATTTAGCAGGAGGAGTGTCCGTATGACCTGGGTCATACCTGGGCCTGATAACATAGAGGCTGGGAGGGCAAAGACTGCATAGTCATAGCTAGCCCGCAGAGGGAGGGAGGGAATTGCTAAAAACATCACCATATAGGCAAACACACACACACACACACACACATTATATTCAGCCACCTAGGAAGACAATGGATGATGAATAAGGAATGCCCCCCCCCCCCCCCCCCCCCCCCCCCCCCCCCCCTCGAAATGGAGTTATATTTACACCCTACCACCAAACCACACATTGTGACCAAAGCCACACTGCTACAATAACAAGATGACATAGACACACAGACAGAAAGTGAGACGGAGAGGCTGAGGTGGTTTCTGGGTGACAGAAGTGTGTTCAACAGCTGAAGGTACAAATAGATTCTAATAGACTCACACAGAGAGAACACACAGAGAGACAGACAGAGAGAACAGACAGAGATAACACACAGAGAGGCAGAGAGGCAGGCAGGCAGGCAGACAGACAGACAGACAGACAGACAGACAGACAGACAGACAGACAGACAGACAGGACATGCAGAGGACACGCATGCAAACCCAAGGAGATTTGATCTCATTTTGACACCATTGTCAAAATTGCCAACACCATTGTCACAGAAACTGACTCTATACAGTACAACTCACAACGCCTGTAGATAGTCAATCAAAGCCTCTATCTTTGCCAAGTCTAGGAAAAAGCCATGATATCATGAATGCAGGTTTAAAACGGTGTTTTATTCGCGATGCACACAATGTAATTACACTTTTATTACTGTGCTCCACACACACTGTGCCGGTATTATCCCTCTCACTCAGTACCAGTTGCTTTGTTGACATAAACCCATAACTCGATAGTGTTATCACTCATTCAATTATTAGACTGATGGTAGTATTCACTGGAGCGCTGCCAACACGCCGTTTGTGTGAGCGATAGTGAACACAAGTCCTACTGCTTGGCTTCAGCGTTTGACTGCCAACTGTAACATGTCAATGCGAGAATGATGATTTAACTGTCCGAGTCGAATAGTTTGAGTGTGAAGAATGGAAAGTGGGGGGGGGGGGGGCTCCTTGTTTTGTGTCTTTTTCTGAATAAACAGAAGATATACATACCGTATGAGTGAAGGGGAGTTTCTCAAAGAGAGAGTGAGAAAATAGGTGCTAGTCTTATGACTGCACAATGTCCATGTGTAGGAATGGAAGAGGATATGTGGGTCCTGTCCTTGTGCCTCTCTCAGTGTGTGTGTGTGTGTGTGTGTGTGTGTGTGTGTGTGTGTGTGTAACGCGAGTCCACCCAGATATCCCAAGCGGCCGGCCGTTAGTTGGCTCACCTGTCGCGCGGCGCGGAGCCCAAAGCAAGCAGCACAGCAGCTGAGGGGTCAGGGTTCACCCAGGCGGCAGCTCAACACTGGTTGGATTCCCCCTTTAACGACCGCCATTGTTGATCTTTGTCTTTTTTTCCACCCGCCTCGTGTTCTGTAACTCTAGCCGTTTTACCGCGGGCGGCTCGTTTACTCCTGGGCCCTCTGACCACACACACGCACTGGTAGACACACTTATGTACACACTGCTACACATGCATAGTAGCCTTAGGCTTAGAGCAGGGATCCTTACCTGCCGTGGATGGTTTTATTTGGCCTCCAAGTTCTCTGAGCCAATATTCATTGTTGGACATAAAAGATTGTAAAAACATCAGAAAATCAGCTCCAAGTGATTTTAATTTAAATCTGTGCCCAAGTCTTCCCACGCATAGTAGAGAACCACGTGATTGTGTGCAAATGTCAGCAAGGTTTGAAATGATTATGTTTTAGTCAAACATGATATCTGTTTTGGCTTCTGGAGTCCTCTCTCTGTCTCTCTCTCTCTCTCTCTCTCTCTCTCTGTCTCTCTCTCTGTCTCTCTCTCTGTCTCTCTGTCTCTCTCTCTCTCTCTCTCTCTGTCTCTCTCTCTCTCTCTCTCTGTCTCTCTCTCTGTCTCTCTCTCTCTCTCTCTCTCTGTCTCTCTCTCTGTCTCTCTCCCTGTCTCTCTGTCTCTCTCTCTCTGTCTCTCTCTCTCTCTCTCTGTCTCTCTGTCTCTCTCTCTGTCTCTCTCTATCTCTCTCTGTGTCTCTGTGTCTGTCTCTCTCTCTCTCTCTCTCTCTCTCTCTCTCTCTCTCTGTCTCTGTCTCTCTGTCTCTCTATCTCCCCCTCTCTGTCTCTCTCTCTCTCTCTGTCTCTCTCTCTCTCTCTCTCTCTCTCTCTCTCTGTCTCTCTGTCTCTCTCTCTGTCTCTCTCTGTCTCTCTCTGTGTCTCTCTGTGTCTCTGTCTCTCTCTCTCTCTCTCTCTCTCTGTCTCTGTCTCTCTGTCTCTCTATCTCTCCCTCTCTGTCTCTCTCTCTGTCTCTCTGTCTCTCTCTCTGTTTCTCTCTCTCTGTCTCTGTCTCTCTCTCTCTGTCTCTCTGTCTCTCCCTGTCTCTCTGTCTCTCTCTGTCTCTCTCTCTGTGTCTCTGTCTCTCTGTCTCTCTGTCTCTCTGTCTATCTGTCTCTCTCCCTCCCTCTCTCTGTCTCTCTCTCTGTCTCTCTGTCTCTCTCTCTGTCTCTCTCTCGCTCTCTGTCTGTCTGTCTCTCTGTCTCTCTCTCTGTCTCTCTCTCTCTCTCTCTCTGTCTCTCTCTCTCTCTGTCTCTCTCTCTGTCTCTCTCTCTCTCTCTCTGTCTCTCTCTCTCTCTGTCTCTCTCTCTGTCTCTCTCTCTCTCTCTCTCTGTCTCTCTCTCTCTCTCTCTCTCTCTGTCTCTATCTCTGTCTCTCTCTCTCTCTCTGTCTCTCTCTTTGTCTCTCTCTCTCTCTTTTAACCATTATTGGCCACAATGCAGATCGGCTTTCACACAAGGCAGTCCTCTACTTAGCACCAAAGCACCTTCACTGCACACACACATACACACACACATACACACACACATACACACACACTCAGGCATACCAACACACACACACTCTCCGATATGGTGTGTCAATTGGTTTCTCCTCTGTCTGACAGTAATCTGTATTGGAATGGTTGGGAGATGTTACTCCCGACTTCATCCCATTACACTCTCTTCTCATTCACTTAAGTCTAAAGGGCAATCTGGACCATTAGAGTTAGCGTGCTGGCTAAGGGGATAGTAGCTGTGAGCCTGTGCTTGTTAACATTAGCTGTCACGCTAAATGCCAACGAGTTACAGAAAACACTTTCCATTACAGTCTATTGCTATCACTTAAAATCAGTTATAAGCTGTTCATTTGGGGGATCTGAGAGCAATTATGACACTCACACACACACACACACACACACACACACACACACACACACACACACACACACACACACACACACACACACACAGAGAGAGAGAGAGAGAGAAAGACAAAAGAGTTTGCCTGACCTTTGACTGGGACTCTATTCCTATACTCTTTTTGGGGTCAGTGTTTCGATCCTCATGCCACTTTTAGAGGCAGTACAAACTGCAACTAAATCCACCCCTCAAGGTGAGAGGAAAAAGGGAGAACAAAGGAAGGAGAGAGAGAAAGGGAGAAGAGGGGAGAAGAGAGAGAGGGTTGAGAGAGTGAAAGAGAAGAAGACAGAGAAAGAGAGAGGGAAAATAGAACAGGAGAAAGAGGGAGAGAATAATGAGAGAAAGAGAGGATGAGACGGAGGAAAAGAAAGAGATAGATAAAGAGAGGGATGGTGGACAGGGAGAACCATTCAGCTCAAAGTAAATTCCGTGAGTTCTTGCGTTCCTTTTTAAGTGTGAAGAGCAGACACCTGTCTGAGCAACAGCTGCTGAAGGAATCGATCGCTTTCAGAATGTTGATGACACCCTTTCTCTGTGTGTGTGTGTGAGTGAGTGTCTGTGTGTGTGACTGAGCCTGTGTGTGTGTCTGTATGTATAGAGCAAGGGGTCTATGTGACTCAGACAGCCCCCCTCTGTATTTTGGTCTCGAAGCTCAGTTCCAACCCGGCCGACAGGACAACTGACTAAACTGCCCTGTGTTGATGTTGGTGTGTGTGACAGTTTATCCATCAGGTATTCTGACATGGTTATTCTTCCAGCCCCATCC